>NW_010239750.1:0-18232 GCF_000690775.1 Eurypyga helias | reverse complement strand
TCCCCTTTCCCACTTGCACCAGACCTGACGGCAGCACCCATCAGACGGACGTACACCTTCTCTTCTGTTCCCTTTGGCAACAAACCTTGAGTTAACGCTGTCCAAAGCGGGATGATTACCTGTATTGCCTTGACCCGAGCAAGCCTGCTGAGCTGGTGATGTTCACTAACCTCTCCCCAGGTTTTCACCTCCATCAGCCTCCAGCATTCACTCGCCAGCCTGGCCCACGGCTCCTTGGCAAACAAGGAGGACTGCAAAACATGCCCTGTTTTACCCACTGGGAAGATTCCTGGGATGAAACTCCCAGAGCAAGGAAATAGCGACCATTGGGAAAAAGACTGTAGTTTTGACAGAACCTGGTCTTTCCATTCTCTTTCTCCCCCATGACACCAGTGCGGACAAGAGGAGACAGAGCAAGAGCAGCAACGCAACAGCAGAACATCGTGGGCAAAGATGACGGGAGATGAAGAAAAGGCAAATACCGGGGTGCTGCTGGTGGCCTTGAAAGCAGCAGCCTGTCCCTGCAGAGACGGTCTTCTGGCCATTTTTAATAGCTTCTACCTTCAACAGTGTCATTAATGGTCAGTGGTTTTCTTTCTACAGCTCACAGCTTTCGACTTAACGTGTTCACTGTCACTTTCCACACACACACCCCCAGAAGTCACTGAAAGTGCCCTTATCTTCATGACTTGGAGTCTCAAACAATTTACTGAAATACTGAGCATCAGTTATAACGCCACACATAAAAGCCAAACACACTGTAAGGATCTTGAGTTCACAATAAAAGCACCCTCACACGCACTCCGGCAGACAGGAATCCTAATTCGTGCCTTACACAGAAACACAAGCTTTTCATGCTGAACCCTCCAATTTGCAGTGGGAACCCAGTGTTTCCTGAAAGTAGCTGCAGCCCAGTTTAGACATTTCATTTCTGACTGTTCAGGGTGAAGGCTGCTTGATTCCCCCCCTCCACCCACCTACCAGCCTCTCACTTGGGCTAGGCTCAGCATAGCAGGCAGCTGCTGCAGGAGACCGGTTCTGAACTAGTTGACAGACATTTCCAGCTGCTCTTCAATGCATGTTCCACTGTCAATCAAAATTACAGGGTATAATTAAGCAGGCAACAGCTAAGCAATGTCTGTCTTCTACCCAAGAACCCAATGAAGAGATTAATTTACCAGTGAAACAGAGTAAGATGAGTTTCTCTTTTTTTTTAAAAAAAAAAAAACAAACCACACAACCCTGGCAGAATCAAGACACCGTCAATTTTTTTTCCTATCTAACAGCAGATAAAATATTGTATTTTTCCCTTCAGAATGCAATGCAGAGTTTCAAAAGTTGCCAATAATTTGAAGATTTCTGTATTCTCATATTAACATCAGTAACCTCAGTTCAACCTGCAAACTCAGCTCACGATGACTTAAAATGTGTAATTCAGCCTCATGACCAGGATAACAGTGTCTTTTACCAGGCAAGATCCACTTTGGTGTCCCACAAAAATGGCATTTGCTACCTTGCACAGGGAAGGTGCTGGTCGTGCCGGACATGGAGTAGTGCTTTATCCCACTACCCAGCATCAGCTCCCAGAGCCAAGACACAGAACTGCTCCAAGGAAACGTCCAAGAAAGATTCAGTCAGCGTCAGCCCTCTTCCTCTCAGAGTGCCCTCTGGTCCCTCCAGCGTGCTCGCAGCGTGCACCTTCGCACACACCTGCAGAAGCATCCTGGGGACTGCAGATCTCACCAAGACACCTATCATGCTGCCTTACAGCTATCGAAGATGGTATCAAAAGGATAATGAGATGACACATGAATCATTGTAGGAATAACAGAATCTGCCCCCGAGCTGTTGCAGGCTCCCGAGACTTTCTAAATACTTCGCGCTACCTGACATTTCTTTGCGCAATATCTGGTTTCTTCACTTTGCATTCTTGAACTTTAATTAGTTTAACAACTTGCAAGGGACTTTTAAAATAGTATTTTATTTAAACAACAGGTTTTTCATTGTAATGTTAGGTTGCAGCAAGAGATCACGCTAAGATAATGAAAAGTATTGGAGCAGCTGAAAACTTAATTAAAACATGTAAAAATTAATTATACCGCTCATCATTGATTTTGTCTGAAAAAGCTGACATTGCAAACAGGAAATCAAAAGCAAGGAGGTCATGTAGAGAATCGCTGATGTGAGAGTGATGTGTTACAGAAGAAATACATACCTGCTGAGAGGAATCATTCGCTGCAGGTCCACGATCCAGGGCAGAGCTGAATTCCATCCCATTGGCAAAACTGCCCATCAAGCATCAATAAGGAGGCTGACTGAGGTGAAGCCAGAAGAACAGAGTATAACAGTACAACAGTTACGTAGACAATGGTATGTGAGATTAGAATCACAAAATTAATAAAGTCAGCCTTTTCAAGATCTTTTTCTGTCTCTGTAAAAAAAATAGAGTTTAGTAACCACAAAATGCCATTCTTCAGGCTCTCCAAAACGTCCAAGATCGGTGACTGGGTTAGGACTATGGCACTTGGTGCTGCAAAGGGGGATCATAATGCCCCGTGATGGCCATGACTGAAGAGGCCCATGCTCACACCTGCATTCAGTGCCCAATGAATACTAATTCTCTCTCCCTTCTGTCAGTTCCTGAGGTTGTTTATAAAGCATAATTATATCTTAGTTCAACCTGTAGAACCATTCAGTGCATCCTTTCAATAAATGCCACCGTACAGAAGGCCAGCCCGGCAGTGGCTAGCTCTTACCCGGCGCTCTACCGCACTCTGCTTGGGGCACGTCACTCAGCTTCCCCGAGTCTCAGGTACGGAATGAGGGAAATACTGCTGTACCAAACTCAGCAGGGAGATTGTCTAACACTGTCTAATATTCATAAAGCACTTTCAGCCCACAGAAATGTAAAGAAGTACTGACCCAGATAAGGGTTAAGAGCAAAGTGGGTTTTTTTCCCAGTGACAGCTCTCAAATGACCTTGCAACGTTAGGATTTATGTTCAACGCAAAGGAAGACCTGTCAGGTCTAGGAGCCATGTTTTGCTCTAACTGCAGATGACTTGCTATCAACAGGAAAACAAGTTTAGTCACTGATCCAAATGTCAAGAGCTGCCAAATCAGCGTTTTGATGAAATGTCAGGAATACTGAGGTGGTTTCAGGTTTGCACTGATTTAACATTGCACAGCCAAAATGGAATCTGGTCACACTGCTGTTTCCCCCAGGAAAATAACAAGTAACCAGTAATACATACATTATATACTCTTCTTCACTTTCTTTGAAGTGAAGCTGAACAAGCTAAAAAAACCCAACTCCATAAATATTTCTGCTTCTGAGTTTTAAAGGAGTCTGATCTCCACATGCTGCAACTTCAAGAGTACAAATATCCCATTTAATGAGACAACTGAAGTATTCAGGTATTTTTTTCCACACCTGCCACTACACCTTGCACACTGAGATACCCTGCAAAAGCAGTCCTCCTGACACAAGGTTGCTCACAGGAATCCCAACGCAACCTTCTACACGACTGGATGTTGAAAGGACAGCAAGCACAGAGCAGGCACATTCAGGATGACTGTACATTTTTAGGACTATTTGGGGGGGGGGGGGGAGCGCAGAGTTATTTAAATTAAAGAAACAAATCCCAATGGAATATCTCTTAGTTAAAATAACCACGTTTCCAAATAAAATATTTAAAGTATCTGCATGCTGTTGTCAGTAAAACATTGTGGGAAAAGGATGGCGATCAAACCCTTGTCGTCGCAATAAAAGTGCTGAAGAATTTCAGGGCTGGGAGGAACTGTAGATACCTACCGTGTTGGGGAACACTGAGAAACTCTGCCTCAGCGTTCAAACACAACCTACAAAAACTCAGGTAAGAACAATTTGCCATATTTCCAGTTCTACTCTTCAGCCTCCTGCTCACCTCACTGACCAGGCAGAACGTGTAACCAAGCAGGACCAGAACCATCGCTGCCCAAAGCGGGGGTGTGCTGCGTGTCCCTCTGCCCCAGCAGCGGGTGGGCAGCAGCGGAGGGAGCAGCAGAGGTACCCGCGCCAGCCGGCGCTTCCCCACGGCGCGTGCACGGCCGCGCGCTTTGCTGCTGCAAGGCAGGGACGGTGTTTCACACGGCAGGCGTGTTGACCAAAGCTGTCTGAACTGCTGCTGCACTCGCACAACTGGCACTACCACCCGTAAGCTCAAGGTGAAACCCCGCAATAATCCATGCGCATTATCCTGTCGGACACATACGGGAGTGTTTCTGACACAAAGGAGCCCTTGTCTCCTTCTTCTTCACAGAGAGGGTGGTGAGGCACTGGGACAGGTTGCCCAGAGAAGCTGTGGATGCCCCATCCCTGGATGTCTTCAAGGCCAGACTGGATGTGGCTTTGAGCAACCTGGTCTAGTGCAAGGTGTCCCTGCCCATGGCAGGGGGGTTGGGACTAGATGATCTTTGGGGGCCCTTCCAACCCAAACCATTCTGGGATTCTATGATTCTATGATTGTCTGCAAAGTATAATTTTGGTCTCGTGTTTCGGCACACACCTTAAGCTAATTATCCAGTACTGCACACGCTGAGAAAGTCACACTGTGGTATTTGAAAACCCAAATAACGACCCATTGCCAGCATGGCAGCGATTCATTTTATAACTCAAGCCTGGACGGCACTTCCACAGGGGGGAATAGAGAAGTATCTCCTGCCAGAAGAGCACTGCCAGGTCTTTTATAAATACTACAGAAGTATCCCGAGCAGGTGGCCCAAACTCAAATAATTGATCCATGTCAGTTAGACCTGGAAGCTCAGTAGTACAGCACATCATTACAGCAGTCAACAGAAGAAGAAAGTCCTTGTGGTTTCCCCTGCAGCAAGCAGTTGAAAGGCAACAGAAAAGCTCTGTTATCTTTTCAACTTTGCACATACTTCCCTTGAAGTCTTCAGGGGAATAGCAAATACTAATATCCACTGCAACAGGCCCCTCCCCTAAAACTCACCTGCTCTTCTGAAAAACGGAGCATTATAATATTCTCTGTTTCGTTACTGGAAACAGTTCAATGTGGATTAAAAAAAAATAGGATCTTGGCATGTGCCATTAAATGGCCCATTTCCTGATGTAATGTTTAGTTTTAACAGGCAACTTTCCTCAGGGCCGACAACGGCGCTCTTCCCTTGGCAGCACTGCCGTGATGGGTGCTGTAACGCAGAGCACCGACTCGGCAGCGCGGGCAGATCGAGCAGCTGCAGCTGAAATCACTGCTGCCTCCAGCCTACCCACCTGAGGGGACGAGGGACCCCTCGGGGGATGGGGTCTCTGCCGTTCGCAGCCTGACTCCTCCATCCCAAGTGTTATTCCCAGTTAGTCGTTCCCCCCATCACGCACGGGCATGACTCTCTGGATCTCCTCCATCACTGCACTTTCTTGGGTCAAACACAGCCTGACTAAGTCTGTTAAAATTTTTGCTTAAGCATCCAAGCCTTAAATTTCCAGCACTACGGCTTCCAATGAACAAGCCAAGTTACTCACTAACTACACATCAGGACTTAGAAAAGATAAAAGCGATGTCTGAATCATTGCAAGCAGAGAAGAAAGCTCTATCAGCCACAATCACTTAATGAATTATTTATTGAATTGGTGCAGGGAAGTTGAAGGAAATACAGCTATTAAAGCAGTAGCTCACAACCTGTGGCTTAAGAGCAGCTGTAAGATCTCCCGGTGCTACCCACAGCCATGGGAAACCAGCAAGTTTCCATCAAAACAGTAAGGAGGGCAAAGGCTGACACAGCCTATGGTGATCCTTCAGTGCCACAGCTGTGGCCCACAGAAGGTTGCAGATCGCTCCACTACAGAGTCATCACTATAAACCAGCATCTAGAAAACGTATTTCCACTCTTATGTTAAGCATCTCTATTCTTAGGGGTTTTTTCACTCATTTGGAAACTTTGTCAGTGAAAATACACGTAACACTTTCACAGATGCTCATACAAGTTGTTTCAAAACACTGCGAACAGTGCCGCGAGCCAGCTAGGGCGGATGCTGCTGCCAGGCTGGAGGAGGAAGGTTAGAGACGCTTCTCCCTGCCAAATTTTGTGCCACCATACCCTAGGCACGGCCTGAGATATCCAGCTGAACACTAGCCCCACGCCTGCTGAGTTAGGCGAGGGACTGCAGCGAGCCCTGCGGCCTTCGCAGACACCCTCTGCTCCTCACAGCCAGATCCCTGCCGACAGGCATGGAAATTCAGGCACTCCTGAGAACAAAGAGCAAGAGAAACCTCTCTTCCCATCTCCTCCTCCTTCCTACAGATGAGGAATCAAGAGGCAATCCCAACACATGGCATGTAAACGTGGAAACCCGCCGCGTGCCCGTGACAGACCGCTGAGCGTTGATGGCTTTGTTCCCAGGCCTCTGCAGGCCACCTGCAATGCCAGCGGACCCCGCCATCGCTGGGACCTTTTCCAGCTGAGAAAGATGCTACAGATGACTTGGACACTGGAAACTGCTGTTATAAACAACTCTAGGAGATTTACTAATTTGGCTTTTGGGTCCGTCCCCCGTCCCCCCCCAGATTTTAGGCAGTAAAGCTGACTGAGCTAGCAGTGCTCCCACCAGCCGATCCCAGGGCAGCTCCTGGAAGTCAGGTAAAACCACCCTCCAGAGAGTCCTGGCCTCTCTGCTACCAAAAGGGGAATTTTGGGTGCCTGTGCTGCCACCTAAACCCTCCAGCAAGATGTATAATGTCAGATGAAACGACATCAAGCCTTTATTTTTCACTTCCCACCTCCATAAAGTAGATATAATAATACTTACTTACTTTCAAGGCAAATTGTAAGGCTTAATTAGATAATTAACATGAAAGTGCCTTTAAAAAGGCTATGTACACACAAAGCGCTACTGTATTATTAGTGTAGGCAGGCATGGGGAGCTCTTAGAGATTTTCTAGCAGGTTATTTGTTATTCTGGAAGAAGTCTTTAGCTGCATACAGCAGTAGTATAATTATTATCATCATCAGATTCACTTCCTAAAGTTATTTATGAAACACTGTATGAAAAAAAAAAAAGGCATCAAGTTAAGTAGCACTGAGCTGAGTTTCTGTTTTGTTGCATATGCTGACTAGGAATGCTGTTAAAATGTTGCTTTGCTGTAGTGAAAATGTTGGTGCTAGAAATTTAGTTACATGTTTGTTACTAGAATCATCATTATTTAGATGCAAGTGATAAGTATCAGCAATTTCCACGCCTTTTTGGGGTTTTTTTGCCTTTCTTTGTAATGGGATTTTTTTCTTGAGTTTACGTGGAATATTACAAAAACATGCAGAAACTTATGAACACAAATTGCACTGCTGCACAGCTGATTTTGACTGTGTCACACACCCAGGAATCTCTCTCTTCTGTGCCTTGCATAAGCATGGTATATATAATCACTGAATTATGACCATGAGCAGGGAAAGCAGGGGTTTTGATCAGGCAATAACTATGTTGGACAATAACAAGCCCTCCAGCTCAACAGTAGTACTTGGCATGGGAATAAAGAGGCCAAATTTACTCCTTAAGTCACATAAATACTCCCACAGAGCATAAAATTTCCCTCACAAGCCATGCGAGGAGGGTTCACCCTACCAAACTATTTCTCTGGTCCTATTTTAAACCAAATGTCAAGGTAAACTGTACTGTGATCAGGTTCACATGGGTTTCATACGCCTGCTCTCAGCAAACCTCTCTCGACTGACTCCCATGAAGGGAAATCAGACAGAGCCCTATTGGCGACACGTCTGCACAGCTCAGGACTGGGCCCTGAAACATCGCGTCAGGTTTGTTTCTTCACAAGTTTAAGGACTGCCAGGCTGCTGGTCCCAGCAAGGCTGCTCTTCAGTATCTAAGAGCCTGGCGAAACCAAGATTGCTTTTCCATTTAAAGATAATTTCTCTAGAGAATATTTTGTAACGCATGTACTGTTACAGCTTAAGGAATGAAGAGGTCAATTCTCCCCGTCCGTGTACAGAGGCTTTCACGTTTACTTCCTCTCAGCAAGAACAAGCATTAGCTGAACAAATTCTTTTCAGAGTGATGGAGTAATAAAATTGCCAGGAATTGCATTCACAACCTTGCAGCTTCTAATAGCCCATATCAGTATTTTTTATTTTGAAGAAATCAATAAAGCAACATATTCCCAAAAGAAAAAAAAAAATCTATAAAACTCATTTTCAATAATAAATTTAATTTTTAAATCTGTTCATTTTGATCAAGTCTCCATGATGCTGGTACAAAACTGGGCAGAAAATGTGTTTCCACCCAACTCTAATTAAGTAGAAAACCCTCCATAAAAGAACAGGAATAAAATCTAAACAACATCAAATATTTATATCATGGGAAAACATCAAGAGATCTTTTTTGAGGCTTGTACTGTATATATTTTACATGTAAATTAAGCTGAGTGGTTCCTCTTCATAGCTTCAAGCTGCTGCTAATGTTTCATAGATTTTTCAGGCAGACAAATATTGGTGAAAAGAGTTTTATAACCTTCATGCTGAAGATTTATGACTATACGTGAACTAGAAGTCTAATGCACTGACATGCGGCCTTGACTCAGGTCTCATTATAGAGTAATTTGTACCCCTAATTTAATTGCTGTTGTTTGGATGTAAATCATCCTCTCCTTCCATGCAGCTCTGCCACGTTTGATGTTGGAGTGGAACGTACCAGATCTACTGGAGTTCGCAGGGTTTACACTGAAACTAGCGTTAGCTTTGGAAGAAGGGTCACAACTCCCTGCTCCACTCTCCTCCCCAGTGCAAACTGGCACTGCTTCTTCCCTCCCTATCTCCACCTAGAAAAACAATCTGCTGTTTTTAAAAGCTTAGGCACACTGCTTCGATTCAGTCCTTTTGTGGCTCCTACTTGCACACCCGAGTAACACTGGTACGTGACACCAGGCAAACTGCAGCACCTCCAGCAGCTGGTGAATCTCACGTCACCCGTTCATTGAGGTTTACAAACAGCATTATGATAAACGAATGCCTGTGATGGGAATCGGCCAACGCAACTAGAACACGGTACTTACACTGTGACATTTTCTATTAGCAAAAAATGTATGCCAATACCACCAGGTATTGTGCGTACAAGAGACAATTAATGCAATGGACTGCCACTTACAGAAAACAATGAACTACAGTATGAGCAGATGGCAAAAATCCTCTGGTTTTCCTACCTTTCAGCACCAAATCTCTGGCTGACTACAAAAGCAACCTGCATCAGTTTAATATATATAACCGGCAACTATTCTAATTAGCCAAACCATCATCCCAGTGGATATTTTCCAAGCTCATGAACTATTGAAAGCTTAAATGGATTTCAAAGGGAGTTAAACACATTCTCATGGGGCAGGTCCGTGGTGGCCTGAATACAATTGCTGGCTCAGAAAGTCCTTGTGAACAACAAACTGTCAGGAACTAGGAGCATACGGCCTGGGATGGATCACTTCATCCATCCTGTACACTGCTCGTATTTCAGCATCAGCTACCAGTGACAGAAGCAGAAGAAACGTTTTGTACTTTATCCAGACTGGGGCGATGGTTCTTATGCATCCCATAGCCCAGGGCCTCCAGGAATAACCTCTCAGTGAGTTAGTGGGTGCTCCGTAGAGCCAAACAGCAGCCAGGACAGGGGACAGCGCTGCATGTCCAACCCAGCATATCTGCATCAAGGGTCCGAGAAGAGATACCTGTCATCCTAACGGGAAAAGAGGAAGAAGTCCCACCCTTTAACCCAGACCCATAAATTCAAACCTGCTTTATGAGATGTATGCTTAAAGCTCATTAATGTGCCTAATGGCAAAGTTGTACTTAAGTGCCTTACTGGATTTGGATAGATTTATTAAAGCAACTCAATAATTTATGGAACTGAGGCTTCAACGCTAGAGTTTCTCTTGTTTAACCTAAAGGCAACCTCTCTGGGTAGCAGCCGTAGAAGGCTTATTGTCTTTTGTAGCTCAGGCACCAGGGAAGGAAAAAGACACATTCCCATTGCGTTACACCTGACGGGTACACACAATTTCTTCCCTTACAGCTTCAACCAGTCAATGACCTTCACCTGTGTTTGATACAGCTACGTTTGTGAAAAGCTATAAATATGGAGAAGACCGCCTTTTCAACAGGCAGCTACCCTGTCTGTCTTCAGCTAGGCTTTGTTTTCCTCTGAGAATTCTTGGTCCAGTTGCATTTCCCTGTGGTTTTCCCTGCATAGAGCGATCTCAAACACGGACGGGGCTTGCTGGGTTTCCTCTGGAAGATGCTGCACTGGGATGGACCATACCAACAATGCAGTACAACCTCAAGGAGTTTTTGCAGCATGTGTGCATTGTACTGCATTTACTCCAAGATATCTTCAGAGAATAAAACATTTCAGCATAGACTTCTGTCAAGTCTATGGCCAAAAAGTGAACCGGGGACAGGGGAGCCTCAGAAAGTAGAACCAGGCTTGTTTGAATCATGGTTGCAATTTTCAGATGCTACTACAGGTGACTGCAGCCACTGGGCATTCTCCTACAGCTCTTTTCCTCCTCAAATTGCATTAAATTCCAGTTCACCCTGGGCATCCAGCCCCAGCTTTCCTGAGCATACCCAATGAGTGACAAAACCCAGGAAGGGTGACCTGACCTGTTCCCTCTCTGCCTCAACACATTACCTTTACGCTGTTTCACCATCACATTCATACTGCACTATCAAGTTTAGCATGGCTTACATAACGCAAGACCGAAAAGAATGACAGATACTAGCTGAGCTGGTGCAGGGCTACCCTAATTTACATCCAGTGAAGATCAAACCCACAGCTCTCTTACCCTACTAGAACTCAAACCATTAAAGAAGCAAATCACCTTGTACTACAATAGCCTCGTTATACCTATACAAATTAATTTTAAAGAGAATATGTATTTACTGTGGAATATATCTATACACACACTCAGAAAGCTATTATATATGCAAATATATTTGAAACTCTTTGGACTATGATTATTTCTTCAGCTCCAACATTTATGTCTTAATAATGACTAACACATTCACAGGATACTTGTTATTTTAAAAGCAGGGTCAGTGGTGGGAAAGGTGTGCTTCGCTCCTGAGTAAGAGTAAGCAGAAGGGATTGCACCTGATCTGTCCCCAGAGAGTAAATCACCACTCCGATTTTAAATCCTGCTGATGGGAAAAGCAAAAAACCCACTCACTCAATTTCACATCACTTGCAGTGATCTCTCTGAAAACTTTAACTAGCATGTCCAACTTGTCCTGCGTTGTCCTACAGTCAGTGTAGGAAATGCCTTAGGACGAATGCAAAACCACAAGTTACTCTCCTTAGTTACAATCTCCCAGGCAGCTACAACATATCAGAAGGTGACCCTGGACAGCTTTATCCTGCATGGTGCTTTTCCAATACCAGTTATTTGTACTGAGCAGTTGGAGCACATGGAAGATCCAGCACAAGAGGCAGGTCAATGCCCAGCAGCAGCACGGTGAAGAAGGAAGGGGAGCAAAATAAAGTCTTATTCCATGTGAGTCAAAGGTCCTGGGGGAAACTGTGTGCTCAGAAATGCCAGGAGGGGATATGCAATGCCAGGTTTTTTTCTTGGTTTTCCCATCAGGCTGTTGCTTCCCTGATGAACAGCTTCACAGAGTGCCACATCCGCCCCAGACCTTAACTTCACCCCGAGAAACTCCCGGTTCGCCCTGCAAGAACAGCAATTTCGTTGACATCACGACTGTCACAGGGGGAAAGTTAGTAAATGAGAGCCAGTCTAGATAATATTCCTGTCCTTCCCCCCTCCAGTTTGGCCAAAATCTTTCAAAGGAACAAAATCCCCATTAGCCTTGCAGCCTGAGGACTAACAGCATTCACTGCAACCTCACCTCTTCCCTTGTGTGCTTGGCCAAGCAGGAACAGAGAAGAAAATCCCGTATGAAAATCACCCCAAACTGCCACCACCTTGAATTTAATTCAGGAAAAGTTGGGAGAAATTATGGGGGAATTTTTATATTTTTACTATGGCTTTTATCTTCCCTTCCCAAATCTTTGTGTTCCCTCTATGGTCTAAGCATCTCTTTAAAGAACAGCCTGGGAGACGGTCTGAAGGCTGGTACTCCAGGAAAATGCTTCACCCTCTTCTTTCGAGCATCAGCATTATCCCTTCAGCAGCATTTCAACCACCGGGTCTGTCATCCCGAGCACGATCAATGCTTAAAACATTTGAAAACAGGACTGTCACAGCCCAAGAAACGTACAGGATTTAATGTCTGCAGAGGCACAAAAGCACTGTCTCCAGAGCACTTAACATATTGACAAGCCATGTGAAAAGGGAACGTTTTTCTCCAAGTTGCCAGTTATTTTGGTTCCTTCAAGGAAAGCATCTCTATCTCAGTATCGCATACAGATTGGGGCCCCCTCGCTGCCTCTACAGCCCCAGATGCTTCAAGTCCTCAGTCCTCGCTGTATTTTATACCAAGATAATCATGCCAATTAATCTAAACTGCGTAGGGAAATTTAAACTGTAAGCAGAGAAGTCTGTTAAGTGCATCTGAACCTTTTCCAAGGAAGGGACTATACACGGCAACGGATTTCACTTTAAAGCTTTTGTTTCAATAATTTGAAAATGCCAAAACCAATCATGCAACCAAGCGGCACTCTCCTTAATTAAGGAAGTCAATTCAGTATCAGTAACGGGGCAATTAATCTATGGACATCACTGGCTCTGATTTATGCTGATATCCCCGAAGAGGTGACCCTGTGACCTCCATCACTTCTCCCAGGGTCGGAAGGTTTTCCCACACTGATCTATCATTTTATGACAGACACACTGTTAGAAAACACAATGACAACTGTCAGGAAACGCTGAGGGAGAAGTGAACTGAAAAAGCCTATGTATTTTCAAAATTATTGTACTTAAACTTGTTCTTGCTTTGGATCCTCTTAAAGGCACAAAAGCTCATTAAAGGGGATGTTCATCCAGGATGAGAGCTGGAACTAGAAAACCCCCGGATTTCTGTATTTCCCAACACCAGCCACCCCGAGCTGCTCTGCCCCTGCCCCAGCCTGCGCTGGAGCCCAGGGCCAGGCGGCACGAGCCAGCGTCGCTTTGAGCAGCCGCCTCTCCCCAAGGGCTTTTCGACAGGTCTCTGGCATGTTTTGGGCAGGAGGAGCACACAGTTTAGCACAGCTCCTCTGTCCAAGACAGCTTCTTCCTTTCCGTTCTCTGTGGAAATAGGGCAGTGCAGGTTTTTCAAGGGGAAAAAGGAGAGTACGGAACGGTATAAATCTCTTGGCTTGTTCCCTCTCACACACCCGGGCACAGAACATAAATCTGCATGTGCCAGAATGGTATCAGTGATGCACGCAGATTGGCACAAAGAGAAATTACTTGCCTTGTTTAGGGCCAGAGTTTAGCAGCTTGTGAGACATCTCAGTGCTGCGGAAGGTAAATGCAATGAAATTCAACAGAAGAGCTGGTTTTGTGGAGCAACACCCTCATCAAAAGACAATCCCTCCAACTTCACTGGCACTTCATTATTTATGGAATATGGGGGTACTGGAGCATTTTAAAATATCACACTCTGAGCCCTTGTAAAAGTATTATATTAAAGAATATGTAAAATCCAGATCCAGGGTAAGCAGAAGTGCAACTAAGCTGCCATTCAGGGGTGACTTAAGAAGTTTATCTCCATTATTCCATCCCACTCTCCATGACAACCACAACAGCCACTCTAAGAAACATCTTATTTCCTCCACCACGTGCCACGCACCTGTAGCTAATACCACATGCAGCAGAGACCTCACAACAGGTGTTTCATCCTAGCCCACGCCCTGGGAAACACCGTTTTCACCGATGCAGACCTATATCTGAGAACTCTGACTTGACCTGTCTCTTCATTTCTATTCTTTTCCTGGTTCAGGGCTACAGCTTGTCTTTTGGTGCCTCCCTTTGCTTCTTCCTTATTACCAATCCCCTGGCTCATGAATTTTGAGTTAGACATTTCACCTCCTCTGGCAGGAGTTCTCCAATGCGAGATGACTAACAGACATTCAATTGTTAGGCTTATGTTCTCTTTAAAATGCGCTCAGAGCAAATGCTAATCGCAGCACATCTCAGAAGACTCCTACCAGCATTTGTCTTCATCGTTCATTACCCACTTGTCAAAACCCAGGTGACAGTTATGAGTTTAAATTGAAGTTCAAAGGCACCTGTTAGTTTCAAAAAACTTTTGCCTCTAAGGCCTAAATTTTAAGAAGCTGAGTGTGCTTGCCAAGTCCCAGCATTTGAACTGTTGGCAGGAGACTAAGTACATGGACAAAGTACCTGGTGAGAAGAGCTCGGCAATTTTCCATTTAGTAAACACTTGGGGGCAAACACATCACAGCCCCCGGGGCAGAGCACCCAACAAGTTTACCCTGTATCGCCTCAAAATGGCTCACACGGCTTCACCTTGCCAAACCAGGCAATGTCATGTGAGCAAGAACGAAAAAGAGTGCCACCAGCAAAACAGCTGGCATCACGCAATGTCCAGCAGCTGCCTGTTTCAAGGTGCTGGAGATCATCAACCTGTGCCAACCTGATCGGAGAGGGAGCTACAGCTGCACATCTCTGCTCGCGGAGCTGAAGCCACAGTCGGAGATGAACACGGAAATAGTCCATTGGCGTGAGGGAGGATCATGGAGAAAGAAAACCCATAGAAAGCTCTCAATCCTCTTCAGAAACTCTCTCCCCTCTGCTGGAGTCCCAGCTCTTTGGATCTGACCTACAGTTTTAGGTTTTGACGTATGAATTTGGCTTTCCAGACTGCTTTGAACAGGAATCAGGCTGAATAGGAAATCCAGAACCAAGTGAGAAAACCCTCCCCAAATGTCTGGCAGACTCTGAGAGAAAAATGACCTTTGTTCAAACAACCGGCAACCGTCAGCCGTGAAATCATCCACCACAGCCTGACACTAGGTTTATCTGGCCAAGTGTTTGTACTGCCTGCTGTAGACTACTACTCCCATACATTTCCAACAGTTGCAGCATGTTTTCCACTTTTTTGAATGGTTTTAATTTGAATGCCACACATCTATTGAAAAGCGTGTGGAAACAGACTAGTGTCTACATCTTCCTGGTAATTTCCGGATACTGATGAATGCCAGCACATGCCTTCAGAAAGGACAGAGTTGACCTGATGCTTCACAAGATCCAGAGGATCTTGCTTTGAGTCCAGAGGAGGCCACGAAGATGCTCAGAGGGCTGGAGCCCCTCTGCCATGGGGACAGGCTGAGAGAGTTGGGCTTGTTCAGCCTGGAGAAGAGAAGGCTCCGGGGAGACCTTATAGCACCTTCCAGTACCTGAAGGGGCTACAAGGAAGCTGGGGGGGGGCTTTTTACAAGGGCAGGGAGTGACAGGACAAGGGGGAACGGGTTTAAATTGAAAGTGGGGAGGTCTAGAGTGGATATCAGGAAGAAGTTCTTCCCGGAGAGGGTGGGGAGGCACTGGGACAGGTTGCCCAGAGAAGCTGTGGATGCCCCATCCCTGGGAGTGTCCAAGGCCAGGCTGGATGAGGCTTGGAGCAACCTGGTCTAGTGGAAGGTGTCCCTGCCCATGGCAGGGGGGTTGGAACTAGATGATCTTTAAGGTCCCTTCCAACCCTAACCATCCTGTGATTCATTCTATGATTCAAGACACCCTGCAAGTTTGCTGGACTAGGCACAACCTAGTTTTTCTTATAAGCATAATTTTTACATCAAAATGTTGGCTTTGGGTTTCCATTCCTGTTTTCCTATTTTTTGCAGAAAACTATTACCTATACCAAACTAAATAATACGTGGTCATCACATCCCAGCTGTATGTTGAAACGGGTTTGTTTGCAGCACAGCCTGACAGCATGTTCCTGTGCAGAAATCGTTTTGCAGCTCCATTATTTGCAATCAACTAGCAATGCTGTGCTTCGAGGGCTGATTTTGATACAGTGAACAGAAATGCTGTTTCCACTCTGTCCTGTTAAAGAGACTTGGCAGCTCAGCAGGCGCCTGTTCCTAATCCTGTGGTTTCACTCGTAGCACCTGGGGGTCACAGCAGAGGTGAAGCTGCCAACCTCAGCGAAGTGCGCCCACCTACGTCCCGATCAACCCTTCCCTGGCTCAACCTTCATCTCCAGCTGGATTTAAAAAACAACCGGGAAGTTTGTTCGAAACAACTGGAAGCATACCAAAAAAAGTCCGCGCCTCTTAAAGGTACCACGACGTACACGCAACAGGTCCCTCAGATGGCAGTGGGTGGCAGAATCCAATTGCAATGATTCGTTCCGATTATGGTGTTTGATTACTAAGTGTTAGAAAAGGCTCAAACAGAACGTAACTTTTAATTATCCCATTTTATGGCAGTCCATTGCAAAGCTAGAATCTCTTTAAAGGCCGTGCAAATGTTTGCCTCACTCCTGATAAAGCCTGAAATATGTCCTGGTGCCTTCCATAGCCCCTGGGCGTAGTCTGCACTCATTCTTGCAGATCTCACTGTCGATATGCTATATTTTGCTGCCGCTACCCTGGCAACCCTCTGAAACACAAAGAGCTTATTTCTGTGCCACTCATATATATGAAAAAAAAAAAAATTAGGTACTTCTAAATAAACAACACCTGCTACCTAATGAAAACCCATGCAGAAGTGTAACATGGCTGTCATTATGCAAATTATGGTTGACCAAGAGTTGCCAACGAACACACCCCAGCAGCACTGTGTTTCCTCCGCACACACTACACTGAGCACCCCTGCGTATCCCTCTCCGGGAACGCTCTGACATAAGTATCGTGGCCTAAGGCTGAAGGAATAAGGTGGGATTTGAATACGCTACAGCTATCTGAATATGCCTTATGTCTGTAATTCAGGGCAGAAATACTCCCAGTTGGGTTTTTAACTCAAATATCTCAAAGATTAATTGTTAATTTACACAACCCTTTCAAGCCCCGCCCCCCCCCCGAAGGCAGCAACATCCATTTGTGAAGTTCAGAGACACTTGGAGCAATGCACATTCCACTGTCTCCTATATACTCCTATATAGCAGCATGTATCACTGAAGTGAAGCAGAAGCATGAAGAACCCAAGAAATCCCATGTTTTAATACAAAAGCCTGCCTTCCTCTGGGCATAACAACAAGAGTATTGTGGTCCTCTGAAATTAAAAATCAGTTCCCTATTTCCTTAATGGCAGTTTGTCCCCACCCCCAGCACCAGCCCATGGTGAATGCTGGTGCGGGCAAGAGTGTGGAAAGGAGAGGGAAATGCAGGTTCTGGTAGATCCTTCAGAGTTTACAGACAGAGAGACAATGCAACAAGTCGGAAAAGCCAGAGATGGATGCTACAGTTAGTGTCAGTGGCAGAAAACAAAAGAGAAAAGATACATTCAGGAGATGCTGCACAGAAAAGCAGAAGCATTTCACAAAACCTCAGAGGGGAGAAGTGAGAGGGGACACCACTGCTCTGAGTCTGTGGGACCCAGGACAGCAGTGGAGCTGTCAACATTAATGGAAAGAGAAGGAGGCTGGGAGGGTTTTGAAGGATAGAATTTGGCGTTTGAGCTGTTGGGCTTCAGTTGTCAACAGGACACCCAGGATCTGCTAAGAAAAAGGGAATGGAAAGAGAAATCTATGAATCATCAGCTGTGGAGGGCAATTAAAACCTCCACGCCGTGAGCTGCTGTCAGCACGCCCCTCTCTTCTACAGCACGGGTAGAAGCTGCTCAACACTTGACATTTTCTAGCCAATTTCCTAGAGGAATTAGTGAAATCCATTGCTTGCATCCACCTTCTAACCGTGCTTACATGGAAATTAAACATATATAGGTCAGATGTTTGGCTGGACTGTCCCAAAAAGCCAACCTTGGATCCAGGCTTTAGTCCACGAGGCCCCAGAGCCCCGTTGCCAAACGAGATAGATACATACTTCAGAAGCAGTTTTTTAGACAGTCACTCAACACGTGGTAATTAGACAGAGCCAGTTAACTAGGCTTATGGTTAAATTAGCCAGCCTCCCTTTGAGGCATGCTGGGGCAGCTCTCCTCCCAGAGCAGTCTAAAGCTTATCGCTTTATTTAGCGTTGATTTGTCAGGAACACACTATGTTATTATCCTTTCCAGCATCTGCTTTGATCATTTTCTTGCTTTCTCATCTCAGAATGGTCATGGACTTACAACAGTTCAACACTCATGTGTCAAAGAGGAAAAAAGCAAGAT
>NW_010239749.1:0-5764 GCF_000690775.1 Eurypyga helias | reverse complement strand
AATGTGTTAGGGATATAAGCTGTTGAAGGAAAAAAGGCATAATTCCTAATTATGCCTCCGGTTTTTGATCTGTAGAAGTGTTTGTCACTGAGTCCTATTTCTCTCCCATGCAGAGAAACCATCTAGCTGCCAGTTTTAGACCTTAAATGTAGCCAATCATCTGCATGAGAGTTGCATACCTGAATAATGTTGTATATCTGGAGAAAAGGGTCTTGAAAGGAGTTGCAGCCATCCATCTGTAGTGAGTTGGGGAAGTGCTGCATCTGCAAGCTTCACGTTTGGACTTAACCTTGGAAATTGTGTAAAGCTGTGTTAGCAGAAGGTGTGTCTAAACACTCAGAATTGTTCCAACCCTGAGCATGCGAATTCATCTCCATAAACTACGTTAAATAGACTTCTATTTTCTGTATATACCTGGTTTTGGTACTTAGTGAGCTGCCACAATTAGAAGATGAGAACTTCAGGTCTGGGCAGTCCTGCTGTAACCAATACAAGGCGCTGGGTTAGTGCTCTAGGCTAGAGGCTTAGGGCACGTGCTATAAAATCCAGAGGTTGTTTTCTCTCTGTGAGTAACTAAGTATTTCAATTCTGCTTTCAGAAGCAATGTCTTACAGAGTTTTTTAATTTTTAAAGGCCATTTGCAACATACAGAACCACAGAACTAGAGGAAAAAAAAGTAGGTGAGCTTTTATGGAAATACCCTACCAGGCTAGGAATGACCTTACCTAATATTTATCTCCAGGGGTCCTGCTTTCATATTGCAATAGTGTTCCTTTTTCTACATTTGGGCGAGGGGAACCTAAAACCCCCCAAACTGCACCCCCAACCTCTCATGTACTAGGCCTTTGCAAATGACCCTGCTAGAAGCTACTCCCCAGTTGAACAAACACTAGAAGTATTTTTTTGTAAATCACAGGCAACTCTGTTCTTGGGTATCCCCAGAATCTTTTGAAAAATCTTGGTCTTTGAGGTCTTAAAGCACAATGGAAAGTGGGATAAGTTGTGGGGTGGTGGTTTTTTTGGGTTTTTTTTATTTTTAGATTAAATACTAATTATCAATCATCAAATGGCAGAAAGCAGCAAACCATAGAATCCCAGAATGGTTTGGGTTGGAAGGGACCTCAAAGCCCACCCAGTCCCACCCCCTGCCATGGGTAGGGACACCTTCCACTAGACCAGGTTGCTCCAAGCCTCATCCAGTCTGGCCTTGGACACTCCCAGGGATGGGGCATCCACAGCTTCTCTGGGCAACCTGTTCCAGTGCTTCACCAGCAAATCAACAAATGTTTTTCTTACTCCCGTATGGCGACATGTTCTGTTGAGTAGTTGTGTGACACTCAAGTCGCTGATTTTTAGTTTAGATATCTGTTAGGTTTTAATTTTGAGAACTACAAAGTGCATAAGTGTTTCTGCTGGTTTCTAACATCAGAATGTTATTGAGCAAAGCTATTTAGCTTCATTCTCACCCTCTTTGAGAGCTTCATGGATTTTAAAATCTTGGAGGTTTTTTTTTCCTTAAGAAGAAATCCCAAGTTTGAGCCGTTGAATGAAAGTTTTAAAAGAGAATGATAGTAATTAAACACTGGAACTTATCTTTTGATTCAGTGGATTTTCCAGCACTTGAAGCACTTCAATGAAGATCAAATTACTGGATATGCTTTATCTCCAGTAGAAATTATGGGGCTGTTGAAACATCAGGTGGTGAAATTCAAGAGGTCCAGTGAGACAAATAATCATAACTCTTTCTTCCATGTTTCAGTATCTGAATTTATTGAAATTACTGGGTTGTTTGTCAGCCAGTTCAGTCAGATTCCTTGAAGAAGCTAATAAAATAGACAATAAGCCACCACAACAGCCAGAGAAACATAGTTCTGGCACAGATCTCCCAGCGATGCCCCCTTTACAGGCTGAATAAGGGTTTGCTTTCTGGAATAAGACCTAACAAAGTGTGAATTGTGCTGCATAGATGCATTTCTAGTGTGGGGTTAGGCAGGAGGTCAGAGGATGAGTGCCATTCACATAAATACGAGTGTGAAGCGAAAGAATTAATTTAGGTTAACTGTGCACAAAGGAACCAATGAAATTATTAATCCCATGAAGACACCCATTGCTATTTGCTCATGTAATAGCTATAAACTGTTTTTTATTCTTGAAAGGAGAAGTAATTCCAATGAACGAAACTCTGGATCTGTATTTCTTGAATTTTTTTTTCAGTACATTTTTGGGTCATATTTGCAGAAATGTTTAACTTCTTTAATAACAAACTGAGGCTTCCAGTGTCCCACGTTCAGAAGACAAATGGGAGAGATCTTGGCAGTGAAGTCTGTTTACTTGAGTAGGTGAAGAGGTGCTGTTAGGCATAGAGGAGCTCTGGGAACCTGCTTCACTCTCCACACCCGCTGCAATTCGGTGTATGATCACTGGTACTGGTGATTCTTCCCATAACAACCTAGTGTAAACTAAGCGAGTTTTGAAGGACAGTTGGATGACACGCCTACCTGACACACCTCTGCTTCTCTGCCACATTTTAATCTATGGTCAGGTCTCCTTTACAGCTGACCTATTTGCAGTTTGATGAAGCATAGATCCGCAATTTAAGGTTTAGGTTTTTTGCCTTTAGAATGGTGCCTGGACTCAGGAACAGATCACTTCAATTAACCCAAATATGCTCAGGCACCTGAGCGAGAGAGAATATTAACTCTGCTTATTGATGGGCATGTGCCCAACTTGTCTAGCAGTAATGGACTGCATAAAATTTGGCATTTCAGCTAACAGCCGAAAAAAATTATTCAGAAATGCTTAGCAACTTGCTGTATTAGCTGGGGAAGCTCAGTCCTCAAGGAGCTGGTTGGTAGGTGTGTAATTTTACCTGGAAGATACCATTATTATGTGTGGCTTGCTGGGCTTCACTGTTCTGCAGATCGTGATGATGCCTTGAAACTGGAATACTGAAACCTGATGCAATCAGACCAATAAAGTGTTGAAACAACTCGGGGTTAAAGAATGCTGTGTGCTTGCCCTACAAAAGGGAAAATTGGTTCCATCTGCTCAAATTAAATGTTGATTTAGACCTCATTTTCTGAAATGTAAACCATGCTTTTGAAAGAACTGCTTGGTAAATACTTTTGGTTTTATTATATGGATTTAGAAATAATTTGGAGACAACTTCGGGCCTGTCTTGTCTTCCTTCCTCAGGAAAAGGTTTCATTCAATTGAGCAATGTATTTCAGCATTAAGTGTGTACAATACAGCCCCTTTTTCCATGCTCAGCACTTTGTGTACCTGATTGAGGGCTGTTAAACTCGAATTTGATGTACTGGCGGAGTTAGCTGAGTCTTGTTTAACATAATTAAAATTCTGTGGTCAGCTTTCCCCCCCCCCAGCCCTGCATTCCCCAGCCAAAAAAGCCAATGCGTGTTGTGTGTGAATGGCCTTTGTAGACAATCTGTTTGTCTCTGCTGAACTGCTTTTGGTTTTAATAGATGTCTTCTGTATGGTCACTTCTGAATGTCTCTTCAGTGCGAGTTAAACTGCTAATACAAGTACCTAGAGTGATCTGGAGGTCTGTTCAATCTCAAGGAGCCTTAAGGTTCAAACAAGGGTCTACTGAAGAGCAAGTCAGTTAATGGGTAAAACAAAATGTAATGAGCCAAATAAAGAAACCACAGTTCACATAGCTGACATCATCCTATAATATCTCCCAGACAACACTGTGCTTTATAATCTGCTTGATGCTTTTCTTTTTTTTTTTTTTTTCCCTTCTGTAGACACAAAGATTTCAATTGACTTGAGTGCTCCAGAGGCCAAATTCTCAAAGGTATTTGGGTACTTTAAGGTACACATAGAAATTTCTTGGGATTAAAAAATAATGCCTAGGCACTTCATTCCTGTTTGCGATTTTTAGGGACATCTATTTGCATTTCCAGATACTGAAATACTTGAAAAGCCCAGTAGGCAAGAAGGCCTTTGATTCTCGGTGAGGTCTGTCAGGTACCCTTTTGCCTGCTGCACCAAACACCGGTGTGGGAAGAGGTGAGAAAAGAGTGGGAGGTGAAGAGCTGACATTACCGAGCTCCTGCGCCCCAGTGAGCGACGCGCTTGACCCGTTCGGTGCTTGTTTGTGGTGATACGATGTACGGGATGCAAAACTGGGACTGTCTGATGTTTAAAACGTGACTGAATGCTTGATCTCTAACGTTCTTGGTGTTTGTGTTGACAGCCAGCGTGTCAGAGACGCGCTTTGTGCTCAGAGAGGTCTCAGGCATTCCCCTCTGTCCTCTCAGATACCAGATTCACTGAGGAGGCTTTTACCAGCTCCATCCTTGGAAGGCAGGGATGGGAGTTGGCTGCCATTTTCGCAGAACCACCCTATTCCCTCAAACAGTGGAAATTGTCTGTCCGTGTGCTCCCTGCTATTTTTTGTAGGCTGGATTGCAACCTTTGAAGAGAAATGTCCTGAAAATGCTGTAAGAAGGAAAAAAACACGGGGGTGTTTCTTTCCCTGTAGCTTGAATATTTAAAAAAAAAAAAAAAGGCAATATCTGTATTGTAAAACAGATATTGTGTTGTAAAACCCCTGCCTGTTTGTCGAGCTGCTTTCCCTGTGTTTCCCAGGCGGGGTGTTAGTGTTTGCGCTCGTGTTGGCTGTTTTTTTGGCTGCATGGGATTGCCTGTCAGCCTGGGAGAAACCCATGGTATGGGAACGGTCCTGCCCGAAGAGTACTGCTGGGGTCACAGCTTATTTATCTAAGTCAAGAATCTGGTAAACTCCAAGCAACAAAACTTCGATCAGCTTTTCCGTTAACTTCGTTGCCATTTATCACGTTCTAGCTTGCCACTTCACTGGAAAATAGTTTAGCTGTCTGCCCTAAATGTTGTAACGGTATTAATATATTTGGGACTGAATTGACAGTGATAGCTATTGTTTAGCAATCCATTTTGTTACAATCTCTTTATGACATAAGTCAGGTTTTGTATCTTTAGTGCATTTTTAGAGCCCTATGTCCTTTTTTCCTTACTTAAGTAATTAATATCCATAGCAGTAGTTAACATGTAAGGTTTTCAGTTATACTAGAAACCCTGTCAGAAAGTACAGTTTTAAGGACACAGGGGAAAACGTTCAGCGGGAGCCTGTCTTCCCACTTCTTCTTGTCTCGCTTCTCTCAAAATGAGGATTTTAATGCTGGTTTGAAATTGGGTTTGGCGTTGAAGAGAAAGTGCATTTAGAGAAATACAGCTTTTATTACAACGGGCTTTGCATATGGGAAATTGGAAAATGTTGTTTTCAGTGATTTCTCATAGTAAAGTGCTGTGGGGTTAAAAAACCCAGATGACCTATCAGTTTGGTATTCCTGCAGCAAACCTGAAGGGAAACTTGAAGTTGCCAACACAACTGTGAAGCTTACCAAAGCCCAAAAGGTGATGGAAGCATTTCAGCGGTATTGTCCTCTTAGTCCCCCCATGCTCAGGAATGTTTTTCAGCTGGCTATACTGATCACACTCTGCAGGGGTGGAGAAGAGACTCTAGGGAGAAGCAGAAGGATATATCAGTATATTTAATCAGCTTAGGTGACTTGTTTAGGACTGCTGTCATAATAAAAATAAATTTTAAAAATTCAGTCTTTTTATTCTCCTAATGAGTAATGTAATAATAAATTTCAAGTACCAACTCCTGCTTTGGACAATGCAGAGAATTTATGGTTCTGCTTTTAAGTGCATCAATCAGGATTGAGATTCTATAATGTGCCTCAGCATGGTTTCCAGG
>NW_010239748.1:0-1251 GCF_000690775.1 Eurypyga helias | reverse complement strand
GAGTTGGGCTCAATGATCCTTATGGATCCTTTCCAACTTGAAGTGTTCTATGATTCTGTGCTCCAGTTGTGGAAGGTGTTGGGGCTCCAAAGGCTGATTCAGATCTGCTTCTGCAGGGCTTTTGGCCCCCTTTCTGGGCTGGAAACACCTCCTGCCCTCCCTGGCGCTGGCTACACACTGTCTGCCTTCCTGCTGCTCCTGTCGGGACGTGCGCTTGGCTTGCTCCACGCCTCTGCCTGCTCCCAGCCCTTGGTCTGTGCCGCTGGATCAGGGCCCTGCACGGCAGCGAGCGGTAGACGGGTAGATGCGAGGACAGGGCGCTGGGAAGATGGATGTGGAGCTGTGTGTGATGCCTGGGAGCTGGAGCCATGCTCGGTGCCACCCGAAACTGTCTCCCAGTGGCTGCTGTCGCAAGACCCTCTTCTGGGAATGCGCAAGTCATGGTGTCATCACCCTCTCGCTGCCCTGGGTACCCGGCCTCTGCTCGGCTGGGCCGGGATGTTCCCCATGGAGCCCTGCTTTGCCCGCGGTGTTGTCGGCCCCATCCGAGAGCCCCCTCGGTGCCAGTGCTGCCCGCGGTGCCGCAGGCAGCCAGGCTTTAGCACAGCTGGGTCCCTGCCTGCTGCAGGCAGCCCAAAAAAAGAGCAAAAAGCGCCTGGGTGCTCAAAGCGAGGCTTCGGGGAATTTCTGAATTGATGTTGACCTCACTTCCTGGGGGGGAGTGCGTGGCTCGGGAGGGGAAGGGGTTTCGCTGATCCATGGTTCATTCCTTCGGAAGGGCTGTGAGCAGCTGAGGCTGCATCACTGCCAGGAAGCTGCCCTGACAGGATGGTGCATAGGTATTTCCATTTCCTTGAGTTTATTTTGATGTTTTTTCTATTTCCCCAGCCCTTCCGTGTGCACCCTCGCGTTGTATGGGCGCGGCACCCGGCGCGGTCCCCGCAGCAGCCGGCCCTGCCCCGCTGCCAGCGGCTGGAATTTTCTGCATCCTGGGCAGTGCCAGTCGGAATGGGTGCTCCGGGGGGCTGGGTGCCATCGGGAGCAGGTCTCTGGGGGCCGGGGCAGAGGGGTGCCGGCTCCTGCCTTGCTCCTGGCTGTCCGTTCTCCGGAGCCGGGCGTTTCCCATCGCCGAGCCGCCTGTTGCTCGGGGAGCGGAGGGCGCTGTGGGCAGCGCACGGGGTCGGGGCAGAGCCCCCTCCCTGTCTCGGGCTGAGCTCCGGCCTGGAAGGGGCCGGGCTTTCCCTCACTGGC
>NW_010239747.1:10727-12592 GCF_000690775.1 Eurypyga helias | reverse complement strand
GTTGACCACCACTCTCTGAGTGATGACCCAGCATTCACAAGAAAAGAAAAGGTTTATTACGGCAGAACAACATTCTTTATTAATAAAATACATTTTCTAATAAGTAAGTTCTCATCACAAAATTAGGAATTTAGCAATAAGCAGAAGGAAGAATAAATGGAAAAATGTATATATAAAAGTTGGCATGGTCTTTTTCTTTCTAACTTACTTTCACCATGTCAATTGTATTTAGGTCTTAGTAACAGAACTAAATCTTTCCAGATTTAGACTCACTATGTATCTTTGTAGATATAGAAAAAATAAAAAAAGAAATGAGACTTCCTTCAGCATTGTACAGTTATGATGTGTATTTTTTATTCTCACCAGCTCCTTTGTTAAATTACAATATTTAATGTTGATTTCACACAGAGTAGTAGAAAAATGACACCTTTCACATACCCCACCTCTCCTGACATAAAGGTTGATTTTCAGATTAGAGTTAGAATTAGAATAGATGCCTATTCTAGCCAGAAAATTTAACCGAAGTGACTAATGTATAAATGACATTCAGCTCAGCTGGTACAATAAATTGAATAGTTTCTAGATGATAGAGCAGTGAAGGCAGACAGTGTGTTAGTTCTGTGACACATATTTATTACACCTGCAGAAAAAAAGGTTATTAGGAGAATCAAATATTGTTCAAGTAAATTATTTAAAAATATAAGTACTACTGGTGAAGTAAGCTTAATGTGAATATGATTTAAATTCTCAGGAATTTCCTAAGAATTCATGATACATCTTCCAAGACCATATGGATTTGGAATATTAAAGAAAAAAAAAAACCTGACATACATTATGAGAGTTTTGAAAGCTGCAATTTTATCAGCTCTTAGTTTTTGGGAACAACTGCATAGTACCAATCCCAATATCAGTCTTTAATTCAATCTCAGTACCAAATATTAATATTTGCAAGTGAACTCAGACCATGTCTCTGCCATGTAGTCGTCTTCTTTCCCTTGTGGTCTTGGGTACCTCTTTTAAAATTACTAGATATGGTTTTTCAATAGTTTCCCTTGTCTTAGCCAGCACCCAGTGAACTTCACTCTGTGGAAGACATCTGTTGTGTTGTGGAGGAAGGCAGAGGTCACAACAGCTCTCTGGAAGAGATGAGGGGAAAACCTAACAATTCAAGAAAGCATCCAACTTCCTTAATCTAAAATTTTCCTCAGACCCCTGGTTTCCTTATTTAATTCTTCAGCAGCAATGTCAAAGATGCTGTGTGCTGTTAACTGAATTCTTTAAGTCAAAATTTCCACATCTAACCATAAACCTCAGACAGGTCCAAAGAGACAAGCACAGCAGTACAGTTTAAAGCCTAACTGAAAATTGTGAGTAATCTTCTAAACTAAGTGTGGGGAGACAGCAGTGGAAAAACACATGGTCAAAGAATCAAATGAGAGTAAAAAATTATTTGCCTAAATAAGTAAAGAATCTATACATTAAAATTTCAGCTTATTTGGAGAACGTAGGAAGTGGGATGGTGACATTAGCTGTGATATGCCAAGGGAGGTGAGAGAGGTTAAAAGGGGAGAGAAGTAACTGTGATGAGAAAATTTAACTATATCCATGTTGTCTGGGAAAATGTCACAGCGAGACCCAGGGTATTGACTCGGGTTGATGATGAGAGCACTACATCTGTCCCATGGAATGGCTGATTAGGGAGTTGATGAAAAAAAATGACAACTCTGAGCATGGTGGTTAAAATATTAGGTTGGCATGGCGAGCCTTGATAATGGGGGGGCTACAGAGGTGGCTTCTGTGAGAAGCTGCTGGAAGCTTCTCTGCGTCCAACAGAGCAAGTTCCAGCCAGCTCCAAGAGGGACCTG
>NW_010239747.1:788-10647 GCF_000690775.1 Eurypyga helias | reverse complement strand
GGCCATGGTGAAGCCGGCTGTGCCCTGCAGCCGTGGAGGGTCATGGGGGAGCAGAGACCCACCTGCACCCATGGAAGACCCCACACCGGAGCAGGGGGATGCCGAACAGAGGCTGTGACCCCATGAGCAGCCCACGCTGGAGCAGGCTCCTGGCAGGAGCTGTGGCCCCATGGAGAGAGAAGCCCAGGCTGGAGCAGGTTTGCTGGCAGGACTTGTGACTCCATGGGAAGCCCACACTGGAGCAGGCTGCTCCTGAAGGACTGTACCACATGGGAGGGACCCATGCTGGAGCAGCTCATATGGAGCTGCAGCCGATGGGAAGGACTCACAGTGGAGAAGTTGATGGAGGACCATCTCCCACGGGAGGGACCCCACACTGGAGCAGAGGCAAGGTGTGAAGAGTCCTGCTCTGAAGAGGAAGCAGCAGCAGAGACAACACGTGATGGACTGACCACATTCACATCCCTGACCACTGAGGGATACCCTGTCCCTCAGTGCTGCTGGAGGGGAGGAGGTAGAGAAAAATAGGAGTCAACATGAGTCTGGGAAGAAGGAAGAGGTGGACGAAAGGTGTTTTAAGATTTGATTTTATTTCACTTTTACTCTGATATGATTGGTGATAATTTTTTTTTTTTTTCTCAAACTGAGTCTATTCTGCCCATGACTGTAGTTCCTGAATAACCTCTTCTTGTCCTTATTGCTGGCTGTGAGCCTTTCATCCTATTTTCTCTCCCCTGCTCAGCTGAGGAGGGTAGTGATATGGCAGGGTCGCGGGGGGTGGGTAGTGATATGGCAGCTTGGTGGGCACCTGGCCTTCAGCCAGGGTCAGCCCACCACAGTACTATCATGCAGAATCTCATTACAGATGAAAATTCAAAACAAGAGTCTGTGTGTACTCTGTAAAGAAAAGTCCTTTCTTACCAGCAGAAGTGTAAGGAAGGAAAAATAAGGGTGATCCAATCGATGTAGTCCTTTTAGCTCTTTGAAAGGTTTTTGACAAAGTGTCTCACCAGAGAGTTTTAAGGAAGGTAGAGTTATGGGACAAGAGGTAAGGTCCTGGCCTTGAGGATTGATGGAAAGATAGGAAATGGGAAGTGTAGAGAAACACCCACTTGTTACAGTGGAGAAAACAACCAACTCCATGGGGATCTGTGCCAGTCAACTCCATGACAGTGTGAAATATTCTGACAAAATCCTCCCAGGGACATTTTATCACTCAATACTGCTGAAAGCATCTGATCTCCCCTTTCTTTTTTCATGGTTTAAAAACCATAAAAGTTTGGGGGTTAGATATAGATGAGCTGTGAAGATAAATTAATACTTTGGGAAGGACTGAATTGTGGTACTGTGAAGCTTTTGGTAGTTAATTTGGTTTTTAACAAATGAGAATATTTCAGTTTGAGTTGATAGGTTTAGTGTTTGGTGATGATGGTGATCTGATGGAGTGTACATTCTTCACTAAGGTGGCCTGGTAAAGTGTACTTTCTTCATTAAGGTTGTCATTAATACCAAAAGCTACCAAAAAACAGTTCTTCAGGTTATTAATATTTCTGAAATCAAAACATAATTTGAGCAACAGGTGCTAAATAAAATCTAAAACAACTAATTGAAAAATGAGGAAAAAAATGATTCTTTAGTCAAGAATCACACATCTTACACAGTGATGGAAAAGTCATAAGTGACAGAAAAATGAAAGTATGTATTCTGTAACAAGTGCATCATAGTATATACCTAAAGAGTATTGAAATAAGGAATTATTACCATGTTGCCATGTTTTAGATATAGAATTTTTCAACCTCTGTTTCTCTTACAGTATTTTCTATCCATGATTTCATTGCTTAGTAAGGAAAAAAATATGCAGTAGAAAGTTGAGGGCTACCAAATCTCAGCACAGTTGTTGCCTGTTTCTAGAGATGTCTAAATTCCATTAATGCCTTTTGTTTTATTCCTTTTTTTTTTTTTTAAGCTCAAGAGAAAAATAAAGTTGTATGCTTGCATGAACTCAATATTTTTTCAAAACTGTCTAGACCAAATGGCTCACAAGCTAATGCATGGCTACATTTGTTTACCATTAAAAAGAATTGCTTAGAAGAGTTGAAATAGAGAACAGAATCTTAACTTCCACATATGCTCAACCACTAAATAGTAATCATGTTTTCTTACTTTCTTTTCTCTTTTTCTCTTTCTTTTCTCCACCTCTTTGGCTTCTATGATCCTGAATTATTTTATATTCAACAAATACAAATAATTCATGTAGCCAAAAAAAACCCTCAAAAAAATTAATGATGAAAAATATTTTCTGGGAGTTGGGAAATATAAAAGTAAATCTTTTTAGGCTGAAAAGGAAGCCTAATCTAACCTTTTTTATTACTTACCATTAGTTTAGCTTGAAAGATGTAAAATTTCTGTCATTTGAAAGAAGATCATGAACTCATTTCTCTGAGGGAAATGAGATATATATCTATATTCAGAGTAGTCACTAGGATACGGATCAAGGCAGGCAGAGATGCACACGTCACATCTGAAAGCAGGTGGATTTTCCACCAGACACAGGTTTCTCTATGCAATTCCTTACAGATATATTTTTTTTTCTGAAGTAAACCTATGATTTTATTACTTGCAGCATGCTTGGAGGAGAAATTTAGCAAAAGTAACAAGCATTCACCTGACAAATCTCAATTTAATATGACAACTAACTGCATTTAAATTTTAGGTATTGCATTATGAACATTCAGTTATTAAAAATCTTAATTTGATCCAGCCCTAAATCAAGACTGATTATCCTTCCACTTTAACCACAGGTTCTTCAGATAGATACCCAGTTTTATGTAATGTTGTTGACGGCATCAAGACTTGATGACTAGCATGGAAGAGGATCTTTCCACCCGCTGTTTCTATGGAAGTGTGAGTAAAATATCCAGTATATACAGCACAACAGCATAATAAACACATTAATGAATTATGAATAATTTACCCCACAGGTATAAATACACCATTCTTCAGAAAAAAGAGGATGCATGCTGCAACCATGGGCGAAACAGGCATTTGTCCAATCAGATAGTAATTTCTTGGAGAACATCCAGAAAAGTGAAGTATGAAATGTACATTTTAGGAAAATATTTCGCTTTTATTTCAGTTTCCAGTACAATCCTATAAAGATGAAACCAATGCAGATCTCCAAATTTCTTAGTACTTAAATTTTAATATAATCTTTTCATTTGCTCCAATGCTGTAATGATCCTATATATTTGGAATGAATTTTATCAATATATCTAAAAGTTCTCTACCAATTTTTTGTGAACTCTTACAGAAATCCTTAGAGCTCTTAAAATAAACAAGATCACAGCAAGCAGTTTATTAAGAAATGGTTAGAGTAACCATACTTAACAAGAGAAATTGCTATATCAAATTAAACAGATTCAGGACATAATAAATCACTGTAACATGACACATTAGGGTTCTGCAATGCTTTAGTGACATCAGTGTTAAACAGAATCAACTAAATTATTTGATACCTTCTGCAATAGGCAGGTCCATTATGTACTAAATTGGGAAAATATGTTTACTGATTGCTTTATTTTGTTTTGTTTTCCTGTGTCTTCCGTTGCTACCAGAACCTGAGCTACCAGAAAGATTATTAAAGAAATGCATCATCCTATATTGATGTAAAACCATATTTATGATGGATATGCAGGATGATACTGTAGCAAAATGCACTCCAGTGAAAAACAGGAAAAGCAATTATGAACATTTTAACAAGCGCTTTTATGAGGACTGTTATTTACAAAAGAAAAACTACAATCATATCCCATGAATTCCCTTTTATTTGAAAAAGTGTTACTTTACATACTACAAGAACAGGTGCCTTGTTGGACCAGCACAGTGCTGGTATTTGTTTTGGCAGGTACAATGAGCAATACTCTATCATGAAAGATTACCTCCTGACTAATGATCACTCTAAACAGTTGGGTGCTATTTGACTGCGTGGATGGTGGTCCCACCTAGCTGACAGCCCGTGCATGTGTTTTATCTCATCTTGCTTTTCAAACCATGTATGAAGTTAGACAGAGAATTGGAAGAAGCTTCAGAAAGTTATGAGGAAAGAAGTGATGAATAGTGGGCTATTAAATGATATTGCAACAAATAGAGCATAAATACAGGCCTTTATCATGGTCTGAGTTTATCTATGACAGAGAAGACCTTTTTGAAGCTGTATTTGGGAGCTAAAGAATGAAGTGCTTGACACATAAAGATAACAAGAGGTTTCATCCAGATTCTCATTCTTTGGCCTGTGGAAACTGCACTGAAATATGCAGCTGAAATCTTGGTAGGTGTTATAGGAGGCTTTGAGGATAATTTTCTCAGTATTTTCACCTGCACGCAATAGATGCCATGCAAAAATTCCCTGCCTGGCCTGCACTGAGAATTTTGAAACAAAAATTAACTTTTGCTTTTGCTTCTAATAATTTGAGATAGGAAAATAAATCACAATTTCTGATTGTAATATCAATTTTTGAAAATTTTATTCTTGCAGCTATACCCAGGCTGACTCTTTAGACAAGATATCCTGAAGTGCCAAAAATAATTATTAGATACAGTTTTCTTTCTTTATGCTTTATTTGATTGCAACAATTCACATTATTTACATCCTTGACCCTTGAAGCAGTTGTCACCTATTTATAGGAGTCAGTGCATTTGCACTTCAGGACAGACCTTTGCACTATACATGCTTCAGACTATAGGTTTTCTTTACATATGTGCTCCCTGGACTGCATGATACTCAAGTAACCGTCTTCGCGGAAACTGCTACGACAACTGTTACTGACTATGAAATATTTCTAACAGTTAAATACAACAGTTTTAGCACGTAAAATACTTTGTTCTAAGATTTCAATCCAAGTGAAAATTGAAGATTTTTCTGAGTATTTCTTGTTGGGATTTATATACAGGGCCTCACATCAATGTCTTGTTTTGTCTGGCATTTTATGTACTGAGAAACCTAATTTCAACACCAAGGTTTTGCAAAAGTAAAAATTATTTTTAAAGTTGAACTCTCTAATCTGGTATACAGTTATTTTGGCAACTTTTTGTCATCTTATAATAACCAAGTAGCCCCTTAAAACTAACAATGGAAGGTAGTTTAATAAAAAGTCAAATATATTTAAAGCAGTTTGTTTTGATAGAATTAAAATATTACAGGGTATTTTCTGAGCCTACTATATGTAATGGAAACAGTAAATTAGCTCCTTGAGAAAAGTAAATTAACTTCCTTGTTGGTGGGTTTAATGGAGTGATTAATATACTAGTTTAACTTGACATATGCAAGGGTGAAATTTTAGTTCTTTAAAAATAAATAGAACTAGGATGAGTATCTACCTCTGGAACTGGCAAAAAAGACAGAAACATTTAAGATTAAATAATTTGTGTTTTTTTACACACAGAAGACAGCAGGCTTAGACACTCTACAGAAAAGAAAGCCTTTCTAAGGTAGACACCCAATCATGTGTTGTTAGATACACACACATACACAACTGTATTATTTTTCCTGGGTAATGAATGTTCTGTAAGTGCCATTTTTGAAAACTCTTATTTACACTTGCAAGAAAAATATTCCTTACAGTCAAGATATGAGCACAGGTCTGCAGAAAACAATTCATTCAGAATTTCACCTGTGTGTTTTATATTCAATGTGCTTGCCAAGCACATTTCGGGAGGCTTATATGAGTTTAGCAAAAACCTTTATGAAAGTTGAAAGCCAGGTTTATAGAAATTTTTAGATTTCCAAGTATATGTACAAAATTATTCTTAAAGCCTTATAGGTTTTGTTATATAATCAAACTTATTGATGGTAACATTAACCAAATACCTAATCTTTAGAATTTTTTCTAAATATCCATTTCCTTCCTACTCATATTCTGTAGATTCATTCTGTGAAAAAATGGAAATGAAGAAAAAAAAAAATCTCATTCTAACTTCTTGGTCCTAATAGCTGTCACGTTTGCAACACCTTAAATTTTCACATCAACGTACTGTAATCAGGTACCTAGTCTTATACACCAGCAGGCTGACACATTCTCTCTCTTTTTTTTTTCTTTCTTCCTTGATGTCTTCCTATTTCCTTTTACTATGGATTCAGGGAAGATCTTGGCATAACAACTTACTTAAATTATATCAACTCTGATTTTATGACTTTTTAATTTATTTCCCACTACTCGGTGCCATTATTAACCTCATTTAGTTTTGACTTGAGCTAAATTTTGAGGTAAATTTTATTTGCAGATTCACTATTAAGAATACAATTGAGGAGCAGAAATCATGGAAATTTAAAAATCTATTTGTATTTCTAGGAGCACCATAGTCTACAGATAGTAAGATTGGTATTGGCAAAACCAGAGCATAAAGAAGATCTTTCCCCAAAGTAAACTGTCTAGTAATAAAATTACTTGTCCTTCATGAAGAAGTTTGTGGGGTTTTTTTTCATGTAGTTATTGAAAATTGATGCAAAGCTTTCTGCTCTTTGACATTCACTGTTTTTCTTCCACCTAATAGATCCTCTTAGAAGACAAAAAATCTTTCAGTTATTTCATGCACATAAATGGGAGCATCTGCCCTGTATTCCAGGTACTATTGGACACATTATACATGTAGAGTTGTAGAGATTCCTGCAATTATTTCTAGTGGGTATGTCTTTCCAAAAATTTAAGAACCTAAGATTTGTAAACAAGTACAGCCCAGAACTTACTGGGGTGAGCCTTTGTCCACACAGGCTTTTTTCTGTCATGTTACCCTCTTGTCCCCTACAACCCACACATTAGCAAGAAAGGAAAAAGGATACCTACAGTAACATTTATACAGAGCTGACTAAAATTCATGATATCTAACATATGATTGATCTTGACCTTAGTAGATTGGTCGTACCAGGTAGTCTAAAGAGAAGCAATGAGTACCATGAATGCCATAAAAAAATTCTTAATCCGAAAAGTTATATATTTTCTCATATTCTACATTTTAGACTTTTCTGAATTCTTCAAATGTAAAATCTTGCAGTGGTTTCTTTTTCTTTTTATTCAGAAGTGGTGATTCTCCTTTAAAAAAAGACAACTCCTGTAGATTCTCATGAAAAAGTCCTACAAGACTTCTTGCTTTTAAATTATGAGCCTATCTGATATAACACATTTTAATGTTGAATTATATCAGAGTGTAAGATTTTAAATATTGAAGTTCCCATTGGAATCAGATATCTCTGTAGATAATATACATACTACAACACTATTATGCCTTCTAACAAAGTGGATTAATTTCAGAGGGAAAACATATCAAATGCAGTTGATTCTCCAGGTCAAAATCCTGAGTGGGTTTTGAGGAAGTCCAGCAGTGTCACTGGGTTCATCCTTTCAGTGTTCAGGGCACCTTTAATATTAAGGGTCATGGAGAAACAGGTAGGTCTCTCAAATCCTCAGATGAAATTATGTCAGCCCATTCAATAGATATCTCTCCAAAATTTTATGTGCTTCCTGCTATGGTGATGGTTTCAGATATCACAGTTGGAATAGTAACCGTGAGGTATGGCCATTCATAATTTCCTTGTCTTTATTGTTTGTTTGGTTTTTGTTTGGGTGCTGTTTTTCTGTTGTTCGTTTTTCTTTTCTTTTCTTTTATTGGGAGCTTAATCCCTTTTGATAATTGTACCTGTAAAGTGATTTATGAATATGTATGTATGCCTTTTAGAGTGCAATTAATGACAAGGAGCAACAATAACGTCTAGAAACTAACTGAACTCCTCAGACTTTTTTTTTATTTTAGCATTGGAAGCACAAAAAGGTGGAAAAGCTAGAACTTTGCTTTGAATCGCAGTTTGAATTATTTTGTTCCAAATGAATATAGACATGCAAAAAGGCTTATCTGCACAGGTGGTTCATGTACAGGAAGCAGAATTATACACGGTTTGACAAAAGGTCACAAAGGAATAAATACAATTCTTTTTGAACTTGACATTAATTTATTAGAGCTTTGCTTACTTTAAATAACAAAATGGCACACTAAAGTTTCAGAATTCTCTTTTGTATATGCTCATTTCACTGTCTCATTTCAGTCTGAGAATATACTGTCCAAAGTGAAAATCAAGGAAGCCAGTGTTGAAAGACAGTTAGTTAGCCCTTTGGAAAAGTTTCTGAGGTGGAGTTGCAAGACCTGACAATTTGTTGTTTTCTCTTTTCTTTCTTTCTTTCAAGTCCCAGTAAGAAAAGCCATATGGGTGTTTTGCTCCAGCCTGAAAGTCTTGCACTTTTATATGCTAGTGGCATATGAAGATAATCCAATGGGAAGAAATTAAATACTGCTTTTTAATCTACAGGCATTATTTATAGTTGACTTGCAGAATGTTTTTTCATGCCGAAGTACCATCTGATTCCAATAAGTAGTGAAGAAACTGGCCTGTATATTAGAGCAAACTTCAGAAATCTGACTGTATGTCATGGTTTAGCCCTGTTGGGCAATTAAGCACCACCAGTTGCTCAACCACTCCACCTCACCATCCCGCCTCCTCTCCCTCTCACTCACAATGGGGAAGGCTAGGAGGAAAAAAAACAAGGGAGGCTCGTAAAAAGTTGAGATAAGAACTATTTAACTATATAAATGAGACTTATGGAGTTACTAACAATACTATTGCTAATAAGTAATTAAAAGAACAGAAAAATAGAACAAATCACCTTGTCCTTCAGCAATCCCTGCAACTTGTGTAGGACTCCACACAGCAGCTTTCCATCTCTGATGTTTCCCTATGATGCGGCAGGACCCATCAGTAAACAGGGCATATTGCTTCTCATTTTCCGGCAACTGATTGTACAAAGAGGCTTCTTCAGCCCATGTCACCTCCGCCTCTGGTGACATTCCAAAATCTTCCCTCCAGCCAGTCCATGGTCACTTCTAAGATTCCTGGGCAACTGAGATTCCCTATGTGGGATCGTTGTGTGATCAAGGCAACCCACTTACTCCATGTAGCATCAGTGGCATGATGAGTGGAAGAGACTCTGCCTTTGAACATCCAGCCCAGCACTGGCTGTCAAGGTGCCGAGAGAAGCTGTGCTTCAGTTCCAATCACTTCTGATGCAGATCAAACTCCCTCATAAGCTGCCAGTATCTCTTTTTCAGCTGGAGTAGAGCAATCTTCAGACCATCTGTATCCTCAGCTCCAAAATCCTAGGGGTTGACATTGGGACTCCCCAGGATTTTTCCAGAGACTCGAGGTAGGGCCATTCTCCCCAGCTGCAGTGTAGAGCACATTCTTTACCTCTGGCCCTGTCAGACTGGTCCAAGGGCTACTGCATGCACATCTCCTGTTTGATCTGTTCAAAGGCTTGTTGCTGCTCAGGGCCCCATTTGAAACTGATTTTCTTCCCAGTTATTGCATAGTAAGGGCATACAATTTGGCTGTAATTTGGAGTATGCATCTGCCAGAAACCCAAAACGCCTAGGAAAGCTTGTGTTTCCTTTTTGCTCATTAGTGTGGACATAGCTGTGATGTTGTTGATCATATCCATTGGGATCTGGTGACATCCATCTTGCCATTATACTCCTAGGAACTAGATGTCTTGTGCAGGTCCCTTGACTTTATTTTGTTTTATGGCAAAACCGGCTTTCAGAGGGATTTGGGTGATATTCTTCCCCTTCTCAAAAACTTCATCAGCTGTGTCACCCCATAGAATGATGTCATCAATGTGTTGCAGGTGTTCTGGAGCTGCACCCTGTTCCAGTGCAGTCTGGATCAGTCCATGGCAGATGGTAGGACACTGCTTCCACCCCTGGGGCAGTCGATTCCAGGTTTATTGGCTGGGCCCCCCGTTAAAGAAAACGGTGGCCT
>NW_010239747.1:0-699 GCF_000690775.1 Eurypyga helias | reverse complement strand
CTGACTGGAGTTCCAGCATGTCCGGCACGGCAGCACTCAGTGGTGGTGTGACTTTGTTCAGGCCATGGTAGGCCACTGTCAGTCTCCATTCTCCAACAGACTTACGCACCAGACCCACCTCACAGGAGTGTACGTGGTGGCCAGGTGAGAGCCCCTTCTCCCTGCTCCTTGGGGACTGGGCACCCCACGCCACCCCTTCCCTTGGGGCTCAGGGCAGGGGCATCCCCTTTGTTTGGAGAAAGGGCTGCAAATCCCAGAGATGTGTCCACCCGGCCCAGGCCTGATGGTGTCTCCTTCCCCTTGCCAGGGAGATGATGAAGACCCCAAAACCCGTGCGCTCCGCCCTCTTCCGCCACCTGACAGAATTCCTCGGTGTGGAGGACTCCAGCTGGGGGATGGTCGCCATGGTCTTCCTCATTGAGGTGAGCCTGATGGCACTGCTCCGAGCTCCCTCCGACGCTCAGCCTTCCTTTCTCACCGCTGCAGGGGGAGCGGGGGCGGCGGGTGGGCTCTGCTGGGTACCCAGGAGGAGCAGGCGAGTACCCAGTGCGCTGTGCGGCATGGGGGCTTCCCACAATGCCTGCCACCTCCAGCCGGGGCTTGGTCTTGCCCCAGCAGCCTTGCCCTGAGCTGGCGGTCGGAAACAGCCCCACACCACGCCGGCTCCCCCTGCGTGTGTTTCAGATGCTGGGCTGCACC
>NW_010239746.1:2839-4456 GCF_000690775.1 Eurypyga helias | reverse complement strand
CAAGTGCCTTCTGGACTTGGGGTCCGGCTCCCTGGACTCAGGGGAACAGGATGCAGCCAGCTCCTGCTCCTCTCTGCTCTTATTTAATGGTCCCTCTTCTGAATAAAGGGACAGAGTTTCCATTAGCCTTCACCCTCCCTCTCTCCAGCCCCAGCCCTCAGCCGGCAGGCACTGACCCCCGAGCCCTGCCTGGGGCTGGGATGCCAGCAGCAAGGAGGCAGCTGCCAGGCCCTCCTCTGCATCCCTCTGTGCCGGGGCTGTCCCCAGCCAAACGTGGGGAGAAACTACAGCGTACGCAAGAAATGAAGAGTGAGTTTTACTTCAGTAACTGAGAGAAGAAGCTGTACAAAGGTATTTCTCCCCCTGAGCCACCTGGGGCAAGGGTGGATTTTTTTTTCTTTTTTCTTTTTTTTTTTTTTTTTGCAACAGACTCAAAAGAGCAGAATAAAAAGTTTGACACATTCACAAAGTCAGTGCTGAAACCAGCCAGGTCCCAGGTGGCCGAGAACAGCGAGTGTGCCAGCCCCACACCCGCAGCCATTCCACCGTGCCCAGACCCCCTCCTGCGGCCATGCTCCACTGCCAGCACCTCTCTCCGGATGAGCATCCTCCAGCCCACCCCAGGGTGGTGGAGGCTGCCCCAGCCTGCCCCTCACCTTGGCCAGGAGGGAGCCCACGGCCGAGGAAGGGGCTGCACCACTGCTGCTGCAGCATGGGTAACACGCAGCACCGTGGACTAGGCTCTGCTGGCAGCCTCCGAGGGCCCGGCCATGCGTTGGAGAAGCAGCATGGGAAGGAAAGCTGGCTCCAGCCCCTGCCCGCCCCATAGGGCAGTGGGGAGCTCCAAGTCAGCTCTGGCTTCAGGGGTCAGCTCCCCACTGGAGTACTTACATGCTGCTGCCCAACATGCCTCGGGTACGATGCTCACACCCAGGCGGTGCAAACGGTGCCAGTCCAGGCTGCTGGGGAGGGGTGGGGGAGGAAGGGGGAGGCAGTCACAAAGCCCTGGCACATGAGCCTGCTGTGCAGCAATGGGTGCTGCCATCCCAAGGCTGCTGCAGGGTTGTCTCTCCAAAGGGTTGCTGGTGCCGGAGCAGGGCTGGGGAGCAGGCAGCAGCACGCGCAGAAGCGCACGCTCAGCTTGCTGCAAAGGAGAGCTGGGCCTCTCCAGTCCATGTAAAAACCTCCTCCCCCCCAGAGCACAGTGCCTACAGGACATGGCTGGGTTTGTGGTTTTGTGGTTTTGTTTTTTAAACAGTTCCCAAAAAGCATCAAAAGTAGCCCCAAAAACGCTCCCTGGTGGTCAGCTCAATCTGGTACTAAAAAGTGCAAAATTGTATCACAAAAACCGTTCAAAAGTTGTAAGAAAGCGGGGAGGGTGCAGAGGTGGCTGGAGTGGCAGGGAGGGGAACGGGTGCCATCGCCCTGGCTCCCCTGGCCACCAGCCCCAGGAGAGGGGACAGGACAGGCCTGGCCCCCTCCTCTCTACCCCCCATGGCACAATGGAGCTGGAGGAGAAGCAGCCGCTGGCTTTGTTTTGCTGCGTTTTTGTCTTTTTTAACCACTGAAGAATTGAGCCCAGTGAGTGGGTTTCAGTTGTTCCCCTCCGCAGGGTGG
>NW_010239746.1:2455-2828 GCF_000690775.1 Eurypyga helias | reverse complement strand
CGGTCCTGCAGCCAAGCGCAGGACAAGGAGGGGCAGGAATGAGTCTGATAGGGCTGACGGTGCGGGCAGCTCCCACGAGCAAGGACCGGGGATTGCCCTGCTCTGCCACTGCCTCCGGCGGAGGGGCCATGGCCCTGCATGGATGGCTGGTGCTGGCAGCCGGGGAAGGGCTGTCACCCCCTCAGCTCGTGCTGCAGATGGACGGACTCATGCAGGGTCTTGGTGGGCACATGGCCTCCACCCCAGCACCGGGGGGGCAGCAACGGAGCTGCAGCACAGGTGGCTGGTGCCCCTCACTTACGACTTCTGGGGGTGGCCAGGGGGCTGGCGGCCAGCGCGCTCCGAGACGTTGCGCTTCCCCTTGGGGGCCGTG
>NW_010239746.1:0-2436 GCF_000690775.1 Eurypyga helias | reverse complement strand
GCTCCGAGACTTTGCGCTTCACCTTGGGGGCCGTGCCGGATGGCTCCGCGTTGAGCGAAGGGCTGGAGCGGGATTTTTTCAGGCCATCGTCCTCCCCGCCCACTGCGTCAAAGAGGGTGGACTCGAACGCTGCCAGGTCCTCGGAGCCAGCCTTCAGTTTGGCCCGCAGCAGCATGGCGTAGGTGCCATAGCGGGATTTCTGGGGGGCACAGTGCAGGAGAGAGGGGTTGGCAAGCTGGGCACTGCCCCTCGGCCAGCATCCCTGGGTGAGGGGGGTGATCACGGTCCCGCAGCACGGCAGCGGCACAGTGCGATTCAGCAGATGGGGAGGGTCCCATCACTCAGGATGGCCAAGTGGGTAGGGGCAAGGGACTGGGGGCACAGTGGGGGTCTCCCAGCTCACCTCAAACTCCAGGTACTCTTCCTTCTGCTTCAGCTCTTCGTACTCCTTGCCCTTCACCTTCTTCTCAGGCAGCGAGGAGCGATGCTCCAGCAGCTCCGCTGACATAGTCTTGAACTTGGTCTCATGGCTCTTCACCTGCTCCTCCTGGGGAAGGGTGGCACCACATCAGTGCCCCACTCTGCCCTCTGTTCTCCCCCACACCTCCTGTGAGCTGTCCAGGGACAGAACAGGTTTTTCCCTGCCTAAGTCCAGCCAGGATCACAGATTCTGCTCCTGGTTTTGGCTGCTTTCTTTTAAAATAGCAGGCAAAAGCACAGGCCCTGGGGGGCAATCTGCTCCTGCCTCATGGGGGGCTGGCTGCAATCTTAAAGCAGAATAATATAATCCCCTCTAAAACTAGGCTGGTGGGGTTTTTTTAATCCTTTCTGCTCTATGAATAACTGCCCTGGCACACGCGAGCGGCAGCTAATCCCCCTGGCCGGTCGCCCTTCAAGGTCCCGGCCTTGGCAGGACCCTGCAAGCTGCGGTGTGGGACCACGTTCTCTGCCACGGTCTGGCTCCATCACGTGTCTCCCATCTCCGCTACCAGGAACAAAACCTCGCTGCCCACCCCCAGCCCTGCTCCAGGTCCCCCCAGCCACACTCCCTCAGCCTTGTACCCCGCGGGGAGGCAGCCTGATGTGTGGCACCACCTAGGTCCCTCCATGGGGGACAGTGCCACCAGCAGCGCCAGGGGTCTGCCCCCCACGCCACGGCCCACCTGGGACAGCCTGGTGCAGGAGCTGGGCAGCAGCGGGCGGCTGAACTTCTTCTGGGAGCCGATGGCTGCAGGGAAGGGGGGTGCGGAGAACATGGCTGCCACCACGTTGATGCGCGTGATCCACGAGTGCATCTGTTCGGGGTTCCTGGGGAGAAAGGCCAAAGCACAGATGGGCTTGAAGTGGCACTGCCTGTGTCACAGGCAGAGGAACCTGCCCTGCAGGTGAGATCCAGGTCCCCCAGGCCTGGGTTGGCCAGCCACGGCACCTGGGGCTCTGTCCCCAGCAACTCAGGCCACCACGAGCCTATCGGGGCGAGAAGGAGAGGAGCTGGGCAAAGCACAGCGCTGACACCAGGTCCTGTCCCTTCCAGAAAGGGCCAGGACCGGAGACAGCTTTTTCATACCACCCTCCGCCCCAGCTGGAGGAGCCCCTGCACCCCAGCATGGGGCCCAGCCAGTGACCCTGGTGAACTCACTGTGCTTGGAAGAGGAAGACCCTCCAGTCAGCTGTCCTGAGGTAGAAGACATTGGGTCGCTTGCTGTAGTCAGACGCCCGCGTGGCAAGGGAATGGTGGATGCTAATGGCGTTCTTCAGCTCCTCTTCCGCCAGCGCCTTCCCTGGCTTATACTCCTCCTGTGAACCACGGGGTGTTTCAGAGCCAGCTTAGGGATGCACCCCACCCTAAGTCAGCTCTACCAGGCTGTGGGGACTGCAGGCGAGTGTTTGAAGTGGTGGTGCTCGGACATCACCCTCCACCGGGCTGCAGGCTCTGCTCCCAGCTCGTGCCATACCCACAGGGTGAGGCTGCACACCGTGGGTGCATGGGCTTGGCAACAGTTCCCCACCCCCTGGCAGCTGGGCAGTGTGTGTCTGCAGGAGACTGCATTTGCAGCCCCATCCCCTCTCAGGCAAAGGCCCAAGTGCCTCCTCTCTGCGCAGCCAAGCAGGGCCTTGGGTCGGCAGCCGCTTTCTCTGCCCAAGCTGAGCCTGAGCACCCCGGGAAGAGATGCCACCAGGTCCCCACGCAACCGCTCCGGCAGGCATGATGCTGAGTCTGTGTAGGCCAGGCTCTGCAATGCCGTGCGCTGTAGCCCCCCTCCCACTGCTGTGGGAACTGACGTGACCTCCCCCTGGGTTGGGGACGATCCCACTCCCTGGTGAGGAGCCTACCTTCTGCAGGTAGAGAATCATCCCCTTCAGGATGGCGTGGAAGGGCTTCCAGCCGCGCTTCCCTCGGGGCGCTGCGGGGAGGAAAGAGCAGCCCAGACATCA
>NW_010239745.1:122078-126711 GCF_000690775.1 Eurypyga helias | reverse complement strand
AGGCACCCTCTTCCGCGAGGCTTACCCCGGGGAGCCCCATAACAGCTCCTGGGACGCTGCCGCCGAGAGGCCCGCGGGCTCGCTTGAGGGGAGATGGGGACAACTGGGAGAGGAGCGCCTGAGGGCATTCGGGGGATTTTGCCCAGAGTCTGTCCAGCAAAAGCTGTGGGCCACTGGTTTAGAAATTAATTAGTGCTCTGCTGGGTGGGTAACAATATCTCAACGTTTCCAGCAGGTACTTAGGCTACTCCCCAGGTGCACGTAAACAGAGCGATGGCGTGCGGATGCACAAGGCTGAAGCTCAAACGGGGAATACCATGATCTCGGCCGGCTCAGAGCAGTCCACTGCAGTCCCAGGTGCACAGCAGGAGAGCCTCATAACCCTTCTGTTGAAAACAGTGAAGTTGGAGATAGCAGTACTGCACAGGGATCCCCAACGTGGGGTTATTTTTTGGCAATCGCTTGAAGAGCTGGCAGTCCTTCCCACCCTGGGCACTGGGAGAGCCTTGCAGTTGGCATTGTCTGATAATAGTAGTGCTGTAATCTCGGGCAGTCATGCCCATAAACAAAGCAAGGGCTTCTAGGGAGAGGTAATATCTTTTATTAGATTAGACCAGCTGATGTAAAGGTCAAGTTTTCAGGCACAGTTTCAACCCTTCATGTCCCAGAATGTGTTTTTTGAAGCTAGATCAGTTGAGCCAGAAAAGTTACTACCTCGCATACAGGCCATGGTATTTGCGGAGGAACCAAACTAAACCATTCAGTTTACTGGGCAGCTGAAATACTCAGGAGGTTTCTGGTTTACAGATACGGGTTTTTTTTCTGAAAGCTACTGATTTGGATTTATCAGATAAAGCAATAAGAAACCCTTTTAAAAATACTATTTTTGTGTTACACAACCTGCCTTTTAGCTATCTCCAATCACATAAGTTTTTAGCAAGTTTCTCCAGATAATGACGTGTGCATGCTATGTTTATTGCTGCTAAAATGTAGACAAGTATAGTCAGTAAGAAGATTTCATGATTTCACAATACATGTTCCAGGTTTATTTTAAATAATTTAGCTGTGTCTGCCTTTTGCTATATTCCTTGTCAGTGTCTTGTTATTTTTATGAATATTGCTTAAATGGGGAGGAAGTGTTTCTCACTTCCAAAGTGAGATCTCTGGTTATTGAAATAGCAAATATTTTTAAAGACAGAAACTGGCAGGAAGTATTAATATGCATAAGTGCTAATTAGTTAGGGAATGAACACTGCAAGTAGTTACTAATTCCTGGGTTTTTTACATGGCTAAGCATGAAAAATCATGAGTGTATCAGTAGTCTGCAAATGTAAAAACATCAGGCCTTTTCATTCCAACTGCATTTGCAATTTTTTAAATCCATATTTGTGTTGACATCTATGCTAAATCAGTGATATGCTTGCCTTGAACCTGTTCAATAAAATAAAATAGTTTCATCAAAATCCTGTTGAGTTTAAGCTACGTCTTCTTCAGCTGTATCAGCTGTAATACTTTGAGTCAAAATAACACAGCATATCTTTACACATCTGCATTTGAACCAAAACGGTAACCTAAAAAAGACCGTGATCAATATCTGGTATCGGTATAACTCCCAGTCTGATTTGTGTTTTCACAGCAGTGTAAAAAGAAGCATATTTTATGTTTAAAGAAAATAAGGTAGTTACTGAAAGAAAAAAAAATGTGATAAGGGGTATTTGTTCTTCATTCACTTAATTTTGGCAGACAGACATTTAATTTGTATACAGCTACAAGGACTCTTGGTTTGACAGAATTACAGATGGATCCCAGACATGGAATTTACCCTGTCTTTACACATAAGCCTTTCATGGGTTTGTGGTGCTCCTTTTGATCTGGCTTGGAACATGCAGTTCAGTGGTCCTAAACAATTATAGCTGCAGAAATACTTTATAAACTAGTTTTAGCCTCTTTAGCAGTGGCTTTGCAACTATAAATGGAAAATCACTCATGGGTAGGATGCCAGTTTGTTCTTTGATGTACGAGTCGTTTTTCTGTGTAACGGTCCCTGAGCAGGCATCAGTTTGTCAGGCACAGAAGCATGGAAAGTCCATGGGAGTTTCTGCTTGCAGCACAGAGACGGTACCACCTTCAGGCTACCTTTTAATGTCCGAATGGAACCTAGTTCAAAGTTTGCCATGGCACATTAACAGGTAATGCACTGGTGACATTAATGTGCTCTAATGTGTCCCCATAGCCACTGTAGATCTTCTGGATGAGACTACCAAAATGTTTGCATAATGTGACCACAAGGAATGCTGCTAAGAATGCTCTAGCAGTAGAGGTGCGGTAAAGTTGATAAGATTGCTAGTGTTCTCGGGTCCCTCAACTTCTTGTGTGTCAAAGCTTCCAGACATCGTAACGATCCTTCACTCGACCCTCTTCAGTCTCTTCTTTGGTGAGAGAACAAACACAGTGGCCCAGATGCGTCTTCATATGCCTTGAATAGAGGACAATCACCATGTCCCTTGACTTGCCGGCTGTGGTTTTGCTAAAGCAGTCCAAGCGGTGGTCAGTCCTCATTACCACAAGGACACACTGCAGACTTTGTTCGGTTTGTGGTCTCCTGGGTCCTCTCCTGTAGAACCGTTAGCCCCAGCCTGCAGAACTCCTCCATAAGTATATCCTGTCCCAGATGCAGGACTTTGTATTTATTTTTTGGAACTTCAAAACAGATATATCTGTTATACAGTCAGTCAGCTTGTCGAGGTGTCCCTGAATGGCAGCTGTACCCTGCAGCATACCATCATCCCCCTTGATTTGGTGTCACCTTGTACTTTAGAAGAGTCTCATCTTGCAGGTCATGGAATAATATCAGCTGTTGTACTGATCCCAGGGAATACCACTTGGAATCATTGAACTTTAAACAGTTATTATCTGCCCTTTGAGGCCAATGATTTGGGCAGTTTTTAAACCCATCTTGCAGTTCACCTATACCTCCCCAGTTTGGCTTCAAGGAAACTAGAAAACTATCAAAGGCACTGCTGAAGACAAGGAGAACAATATCTACTACTCTAACCTCACCCAGAGAGCCTGTAACGTGGTTGTAGAAGTCAACCAGTGACTAAACACCGTTTGCCCTGGGGAAATTCAAGATGGCTGTTCTCAATAACAGTCTTGTCACTGTGTGAGTGGAAATGGTTTCCATGAGTACTTGCTCCATCATTTTCGCAGCGACAGAGAGAAGTTTGGTCAGCCTGTCATCTCCCAGATACTACTCCTTGCAGATTTCTAAGACAGACATCAAATTTTTATAGTCAGAAACCTCCTCTGATCACTGTGGCCTTTCACAAGGGACAGAATGCCCTTCCATTGACATTTGCTGGTAGTCATACTACTCTCAGACGTATCCTGTCCAATCCTATGGACTTGTATTACATTTCCAGCTTGTTTAAATATATCCTAACTCCATCTTTGTGACTTGACATGGAGCTCTGGGTGTCCTGAGAGCAGCCCGTCCCAGTGGAAACGACATTGAGCACCTGTGTGCTGTGTCGCAAGGTCAGCTGCTGTATTTAGCAGCAGGTCTAGATGTTACTCAGTCTCCCATTTTTTTGCAAGTGTCGTTACCCTTCACATCCTTCATCAATTTTAGCTTCACACAAGCTTTGGCCCTTTAATCCTATCCCTGCATGCCTGGGTAATGCTCCCATATTTCTCTTCACTGTGTCCCCACTTCCACCTCCCATATGCTTCCTTTTTGTTGTTTAGCTCAGTTATGTATTTCCCTGGCCACTAAGGCAGGCCGCTGCTATACCTGCCTGTTTATTTGAAAATTAGGATGGATAAGAGATATGTCTGACTGCCAGGCCTTGCAGACACATTGTTAGGGCACTTATTCAGCAACTTCACTGCTTTCCTCTTGACCGGTCGTATGAAGCCACGACCTCTTTTTATTTCTTCCATGGTAAAATGAACATAAATAATAGAAATGAGAAATAGCCTTTGCATATAAAAGATACCTGAAGGGGCCTACAAGGAAGCTGGGAGGGGACTTTTTACAAGGGCCTGTAGTGACAGGACAAGGAGGTAATGGGTTTAGATTGAAAGTGGGGAGGTTTAGATTAGATATCAGGAAGAAATTCTTCATGGAAAGGGTGGTGAGGCACTGGAACAGGTTGCCCAGAGAAGCTGTGGATGCCCCATCCCTGGAAGTGTTCAAGGCCAGACTGATTGAGGCCTTGAGCAACCTGGTCTAGTGGAAGGTGTCCCTGCCGATGGCAGGGGGGTTGGAACTAGATGATCTTTAAGGCCCCTTCCAACCCAAACCATTCTGTGAATGTGGTAATGATGGACAGGGCTATGGGACACTTGTAGAAATAACCACCTGTCCGGGGAAGACACTTGTAAGATGAGGGGGTGAACACTGACCTTTTATCAGGGGAGTGTTAATTTAAGACTAAGCAAAGAATGTAACCCCTTTGGTACAGTGTTAGTGAGACCAATACTGGGGTACTGTTAAAAGAAGGTTGAAAAACTGGAAAGGATTTCAAGGACTATACAAGATCTTGGACTGGTGTCTCAATACACAAAGCCTTAATAGCTCAATCTATTTTGTTTATTTGGAAGAGTCTAAGAGGTAACCCCTTACCATCAC
>NW_010239745.1:76391-122032 GCF_000690775.1 Eurypyga helias | reverse complement strand
TTTTCTCACCTGGTGTTTGATAGCTCTTTAAGTCTCAAACAGGAAGAGTTTCTCAACCTGGGAACTGAAAGAAAACAAGCTATAGAAGTTAAGTACAGGCAGGTAACAGAGGATAACTGTGGATGTGTTAATTGCAGACTGCATATTGAAATTGGATTTAAAATAAGGCAAAAAGACATGCTCATGTGTAAAAAGAACTTACAGATTTGATGCAGAATTTCCATTAGATACCATGATATTGTGTCGAGGGGAGTCAGGCTGGAAAGTCTCTGCGGCATTAATATTTATGACTCAAAGAACATGGCTCTCCACTGAGCTGAGTTCTCAGGACCTCATCTTCCACTGTTATGCAAGTGGCACATGGTGTTCAGTAGAGAGATTGTACAATTTCAGCAGCTGTTTTCCCCATTTCAAAAAATGTATTGGAGAACTAAAGTGGGATCAAGGAAGGGTAATGAGAATGTCTGAGGATATGAAAAAAACACCCCTCTTTTGAAAGACTAGGCCTTTTGTTCACTTTAGAGAGAAGATTAAGAAAGGGGATGCAGTAAAATAATGGTCTAGGTACAGTAGATTAGATGACCGTGTTCTCTGTCATCTAACATGAGCTCAGGAACATCAAGCAAAATTAAAAGGTAACATTCAAAACTGATAAAAAAATCTCCCAACCTGTAATTACCTCTACTTATAGAACTCGTAATTATACTATGGAATTCACTGCCAAGTCACAAAGGCCAAGAATGTAACAAGATTAAAAAGAGTATTGTATTTTTAGGGATAACAAGAATATTCAGAGTTATAATTGGAGGATAAAAATAATAGAAGGGCTCTTCAGTCTCAAGTTTCAAGGTGGAAACCAACTTTCTGTCTTGTAGAATGAGTTGATACTGACACTGGCAAATCAATGAATATGGAATGGGAATAAGGAGGAGGTGGTCCACATTTGCCTGCTCTGGGGTCTTTGAATAGTGAGCCACATAGTTTATGTAACAAGGAAATTCTTAAGAGAGTCTTGTATTTGGCTGATTTAATTCTGTTTGTTTCAGTAGTGTTGTACTTACACCACTGCAACAATGTGAAAAATTGATCCCTGTGTTTTGTTCAGTAGGAAGGCTGGATATTTTTCAACCTATAATCTATGTACTGATGAAAATAGTAAAACATCACAAAGTGTACTATGAGTTTTATGTTTGTCCACCTTCACCAAACAAAATTGAGGGGGGAAAAAAAGAGGAATAATAATAATAAAAAAAGTCAAGGTTTACTTTTTTGTTATTGTTTGGTAAAAAATAACATGTTGCAAAAGTAGGTGAATACCTTCACTTAGAATCCTTCAGTTAAAATTAGAGGAACACTAGAACAGATGATCTCTTAAGTTTTCTTGTAGAAATCATTAATTTAGAGGGACGTTTACTGTACAAGATGAAGCAAAAAACCCCATTGTTCTTGTGCCTGTGTTTGATTTTTAAAGAAAAGTTAGAATAGAGATTGAACTGGATTCTGTTCTACCTTCCCTTTTCAAAATCCTTGTATGAAAATCTTGAAATGTGAAGGATAAATATATGAAAGCCTTACCTGAGTTGTGATCATCATAGCTATAAAATATAGATCATTCCATTGGATCTGTGACCAGATCCAAAATGCACATCACTCTGCTCCCAGTAAAACAATTCAGTAATTTGTTAATCATAAATTCATTCCAAAAGTCAATGGCATTACTTATGTGTCTCTCTATACTTGAGAACAGATAGAAAACTTTAATTGGTTTTCAGTGATTTTGATGATAATAATAATGATAATAACATAAAAAATAAAATAACTGATGACTTACTAAAAAAGACTCAATATACAGAACTGTCAGCTCTTCATTTGATCTGTTTTGTATGTTGACACTAAATTTAAAAACAAACTTATAATGCCTACATTGCAATCCAAAATGTTATATGTTTATATGGTCCTACAGTACTAATTTCTACTCTACACAGGGATATATGTCTAATTTTAAAAGCAAGAGGAATAATATAAAAGAGATTGAAAGGACAGGTGGTGATGGGGGAGTTAAATCAAGGGTTGTTGTAATGATATAGTAGTTGTAATATGGACATAGTGGAATAAGCTCACATTTTTAAGTGCAATAGGTGGATATACTTTGGAACAAAGTAGTTTTAAGTTTTCAACCAGTTTTATGGCTGTGTAAGCTAAAAGGCTTCATATGTCAAACCTGAACAATGTAAAAGCATTCAAGCCTTTCCTGCTACCTTCCCATTGCTTCCTGTGTGCCTCCATCTCCACTTTCTCCACGTCAGCTTCTCAACCACTCTGTAACAAGAAAAGTACTGTAAAGTTGCCATAATCACAGAAATAGGGGCTGTCCTTTGAACCACATACAGGGGGAACCACCAGATTAGTTTGAATGGGTGTGCCCCAGCTTCCTCATTGACAAACTGCTGGTGTTCCTGATCTTTGCTAAGCTAAAAGGATGTAATCATTAACCAGCAGAAACTCCAGTCCTGCACGTGCATCCCACATGTAGTCTTCTGCAGAACTGTCACTAGTCACTGCTACCTTTGTTAGCAGCAGACGCAGACAGTATCATTAACAAGCTGAATTGGTGTGGGTGCCTTTGTACAGAGGATCCTCAGGACTGTGCTAATGTATGTAATTGACAACAGAAGTTCACATAGAGGGGAAGGTTATGTATTGAGTACGTCTTTCTGCAAGTATAATTGCTCTTGTCAGTGTAGACTGCACTTTTTATTTTTCGAAGTCAAATCAAATCTATGAGAACAACAATTCCCTTTACCATATACAAAAAGTTGATACATGGTTTGTTAATGTACTATTAAAAATAAAATTTAAAAAAAAGGAATGAGCATCATTAAACGATCTTTGATCAAAGCTCAGCTGAATGCATTCCAACATTCATGCTATAATTAAAAACGTAGTGACTGTCCTTGCTCAATGTTTTATTCATAGATAACTGAGGTATGTACCATAAACCGCACATGACTGTGTGATCAAAGGACACTTTACTGTGTATCTTATCAGTATTAGTATACTAACTTTATGATCATAATTTTTCCTTTTTTGTTGTGTTTCCATGGACTTTGTAAAGATTGTTGTTGTTTATGTTATGTTAATCAGTATCTTATCAAGTTTTTAATTGCTTCCTAAATGTTAAACTCTAACAACAAATACGCTACACTTTAACTATTATGCTTTCTGAAAGGATGATTTTACTTACATTTCCAACTGCTAAGTCTTTTGTGCCTGGTCTAAAAATGTGTCCACAGAAAAAAAAAAAGAAAACATACACACAAGATGATAAATCCATTTGGAACATTTAAGTCATGTTATCATTCGGTAACTGTTCTTGGAAGACGTTATGTGTGTCCTTGGCTTACTGTAGATTTTCAGGTGATCCATGAATGCACAAACAGAGCTGATTGGTATGGATATTGCCTGTGGGACAGTCGTAGCTACCTAACTCATACTTTTGTCTACACAGAAAGTAGGGATGTGTCTTGAGTTCATTTTCAAGTCTGTTTATGTCAGTGAGCCAATGTAAGTCCTTATACTCAAGTCCTAGTAATTGTTCAGCTCTGTTTGACTTCCAGGAGTGATATTGACCTGAAAACTCTGTCCTTCAGCCCTTCCATTCTGCTTTATGTTGGAAACTACCTGTGATCACGTCCCAGTAAAGACTGCTGCTGGTAGACTTACTATTCCCTGTTCCTAATTACATCTCTTTCACATTTGCATATAATTTTCACTATCTGTTAGCAGCTATGAATCTGAGACAAGAGGTGGTTGTGCCACAGACCAAAGACTCAGCTTTCCAAATGCAAAGTATGTGGGGTACAGCGTTAATCCTGGATGCCCATCCTGGGGCTGAAGAAGAGCATGTATTACTCGATTTATTTTGGCAATTGCTTTTGATCAACCCTCGGTACTGGTGTGGATGTCCATCATGCAGAAGGATATGTTTGAAGAGTCACCTAACCCAGCGTTTGGCAGAGGGCAACAACATCTGCTCAGGAATGAAACATCGTCCTGTGGTGAAAGTTCTAAAATACTTTGTGGTCAGGGCCTTACAAAAGAAGTGAAGATCTGTGTTCTAGACTCTTGACATTAGTAAGGGGCACAGCTGTAACCTCCTGGAAGGAGGTCTTCCAGCTACCATGCTAATGGTACTCTGAGAACATCCACCCTCTGAGACAAGGAGTGTGTAGTTTTAAGCACAAGATTCCATGGACACCAAAATGGAGTCCTCTAATAACTTTTATTGATCTTGTGTATGTTCAGCAGTAAAGTGATTCTTGAGGGTAGGTAGTATGAATTATTCTTGAGCCTTGAGAATTTAAATTCCAAATGAATTCACAGTTGAAGCATTCTGAGTGTGTCCCTTCTGGTTAGGGTAATCTTCTGTGATGGAGGAATGCTGGACTCTAAACCTTTGTCCAGAGGTCATTTCTGTATTTATTGTATAAAAGGACGCTGTTTTACTAGGATATAAAATGTATATTTCATGTGAGGTGAAAAGGAACAGAGTTATCTGCATTTAAGACACCGATAAAGAAAAAGAATTTATTGAAGGAGCTGGTAACAGCGTTGAACGTGCTGCTAAAAATGTGTTTTAGCTGGTACTGAAGTAGAAGCTATAGGTAATTGCTAGATTGATGGAGCTGGAAACTGAAAAAGACTGAGTGGCTTGGACTGCAAGAAAATGAGTAGAAAACCCACAGGTGTATCCAGCACTGCTTAGACTGGAGAATGATGACTAGGACTTCTTTCTGTGTGACATTTGAAAATGAAGCTGATGACAAGCACCACTCTCTCTGCTTCCACAGAGAGCAGGGGCAGCTAGTGGTATTCTGCAGACTTGGGTTGTGATACTGGGCCTGATAATATTTAGTTGTTCAGAGTCTGTATTTAAAATACTTGTGAGAAAGCTTGTGTGGACAGTTCCAACTAAGGTCAGAGGCTGAGAGGATGTACCTAGCAGTTAGAGAACTATAAGAACTGCGGCCTCTGTTACTATGTAGAGTTTGGGTTATCTCCTCACGTGGCGAACCTCTGTGTCCTTCACTCCTGTTATTCTCGCTTCACCCAGGAGTGCCAATGTATTGTTTTGGTTGGGTGAGCTAGCAGTGAAGTACATCATTTTGAGTAAGCTGTTTGGGATAAACACAGTCATCTTTCCGTAGTGCTTCAATAAGGTATCAGCCACGCATCCCCAGTGGCAACCAGTTTTTTTTTTACGCACAATTGTATGCTGCCTTCATATAAATTTAGGCCATATAAATACAAATAGAATTGATATTTGGTGGGATAAAATAATACACATAAGTAATTCCCCCTTTAATTGGTGGTTCTTTAGTGACTGTGCCATTAATTTTCCTTGGATCATAATATTTCTCTCTGAAGGCTTGGCAAAGAAATTCCAAAAGGCAAAATGAAAAGCCGGTTCTGAGTCTTCAGACTATGGTGAAATTCTCAAGGATCCAGGTGACTCCTCGTTATTTTAGAATTCTTGGGGGAAAGTTACCCAGGCCTGCCTATTTTGCAGTTTATTTTTAATTGCTTCTTTTTAACATCACCCTTAGCTAATCTTGGAAAATGAAGTATTTCACTGTTATCTTATGGTACAAAGACATGCTTAGCTTTGTTCCAAATACAGAACAGAAACATGCTGAACATCTCTGCCTTTGACTGCATGATGAACAATGTTGTCATCTGCCTTTTCTGATATAATTGTTATTTTTGCCACCTCTTTGTAGCAACATTCACAAGAACTAGGATTTCTTTTACTCCTGATTTTTATTTAAAATCTCTTGCTGCCCTTAGTCCTATCAAAACCAGAATTTTTCTGCCTATAATATTGATTTCCCCTGTTACCTGGTTTTCTTAACTTCTGTTTTATATTTCTTGATTCCATATTTAATTACTGTTCTTGGAAATTGGTTATATCTTAATAATAAATTGCTACATTTTGAAAATGTGTGAAATACATGGGCTGAAGGTAGTGTCTCTGCGTTTAAATCTAAAGACTCATAATTTCTAATCTATCCTGTCATCAAAAAGAAGAGAATGAGTCAATGTTGTACTGCTTGTCATACAACTACTTTTCATACTGTTTCATAGAAGATTAAATTCCTGGTGAAATAGAAGATTTAAATGCATTTTGTAGATGTTGAAGTCTCGTTTTAGGTGTGTAAAAAGTACCTGCCTGAAGACACTTACAGACATGAGGCACCAGATTAAAATGTAATGTTTTTTGATTCCTTCAGTTCTGTGCCTTGCCCCTGAGAAGGACACTGCCACCCTTGGCACAAAGGTGGCTGATGGACTTGTTGATGTGTCTGCTGCAATTTTTAGGTTAGATCATTAAGATAAAGTGATCTCAAGGCTGAATCATTTTAGTGGAGATTTTCCATCAGGATAGTACATCTTATGTTATAAAGATATAATTTAGTTAGGGTTTCTTTAAGTTCTGTACAAGTAAAAAGAAGTTTAGTTCTGACAGCCCACCTCTGATATTCACAAGAGAAGCTGTTACATCTGCTGCAATTTGTTGTCATATTATTGGACATTTTTTTGTTTGTTCCCACAGCACTTCACAAGGATTTCAGGCCCAGCCCTAATTTTTCACATCCTGGATTTTCCCTAGAGAATTCAAAAGGATTTCCATTGCCATAAGAGAGATTTAAATAAGACCATTGCAAACGTATCTATGCAGTTGTGGTCTTACTGATCTATCACTTTTTATGATTCCCATTCCATGCTTTATTTTGATGGAGCAAATGGGCCTTTTTTCACTCCTTTATACCCAGGACAAAAGTAACAGAACAAAGTTCTGAAAAACGTGTTTAAATAATACAGTCAAATACCTTGTACTTGGTTGCATTTTTAATTTCATTCTTCGAGTTACATTTTATTGCTTGCCTATCCTTTTTTTGTGTGTGGGTCCATGAGTTGCCGAACTTTGCACTTTGACGGGAAATAATTAGTGAAAGGATTATATAAGGAGCAAATGCAATCCATTGCCTGCTCTGATTTCAGGATTACATATTTCAGATAACAGAATGTCATAACACATTGGCATCTGCTACATAACATCATGCAAACTGGCATGATGTGCTTTAAGAGCATGATAAGGAGTCATAGAATGGAGTGGAAAAGCTTTCCTCTTAGACTAGTTGCCACTGTAATGAGTCTGTTCTTAACTTCAAACTTCTAAAGGCCATAAGAATAGTGTTCGTAACAATGACTGCCATTCCAAGTCCAAGAGCAAAACAGCTTTCATAACTTAGTAAGGAAGATAGAAATTTTATCTCACAAGCGATGTCTGATACACTTCTGCTAAACTGTATACATCTTACCTCTTAGTGTGCAGAAGCAGGCAAAAATATTGCTTACTGCTTCCTTCATACAGAAGCAAGATGGCAGAAATCTGCCCTGTATTCAAAATCCACTATGTGTTGACGTCTATTCTTCCCAAAGATGTGATTATGCATTGCCAGGAACAAAAAATCTCTCCTAAGCTATTTTGTATGCAAGGAAGGGTTGCTTTGCACAAAAGTTTATGACCTTGTAAGACTCATTGGCTCTGGCAAAGGAGGTAATATTACTCATTTTTCTTCTATATGAAATAGGAAGGACAAGAGATAAACAATATATTAAACCCTTCCAGAACAGTCCTGCTTGCAGATTCTTGGAAGTGTGATTTGACCCAATATTATGAAAAAGAGGGTTGTGTGTCTTGCACTGTGGAGTTTTTTAAAAAGTAGGGAATGCATAAAGGCCAAAGAGCATGGACGTGGTGTGAAGACACAGCAGTGCACACATTTCTTGGTATTGACTGGCTTGAGCTCTTCAAGTACACCCTAAGATGCCTAGGCTGTGTGTGGATTTGCTGTGAAGGTCTGGTGCTCTGGAAAAGCAAGAGAAGGACCCTCTTGGAGCTAGATGCTGAGGCAGTCAGTAAAGTTGGGGGTTGATAGTAGCACTGCTATAGGACGTTCTGTTAAAGTGTGTGAAGTGCTAGGATGGATGAGGTGTTTTTTTCATCTATCTTTCTCAGTATTTCTCCTATCTTCACAACTAACACCCTTGCTGGAACTGTAGATCTTTCCTTGAACATGCACCATAATTTTTCCTGTAAGAACACCTATTTTTCTAATGGGTCTCAGTATGCCTGACTGGGCTGTGATTGAGCACTACTGTGGAAGGAGGTACTCTTTTCCTCATCCTGCCTGTTTCTGCCCATACCATTCACTTGTGTGGTCCCACTGCTTTCTTGCATTGATGTTAGTGCCCAGTAGCACCATGAATGATACATCCCTCTGTCGTTACAGAACTAGACTAGCAAAGAAATAACCAAACACTGCACTTAACACATACCTTGTCTATCAAGCCCCAAAGCTGGTCAGGAACAGCAAGGTAAAGGCAACACTGCAACAACCAGCAATTAGATTTACTTAGGCTGCTGTAAAGCCACATTTTTTAGTGTTGTTTAGTGGCAGCAAAAGATTATTTAAGTCAAAGCTACTGTGGTCCAGCCCTCCATTGTTGCCTGTATGTTTTTACTTTCACCTTTGTGCTGGCACTCATGCTTGTTTAACTGGGAGATGCATCTTTTCACCCTCCTCTGAAATCCCTTGTTGAGTCATGAGAGCAGCCACTGTTCCTTTACCTCTTTCATGCCCCTCTGTCTCTCTTCTATTCCTCATCAAGGCTTTTCTTAATGGGAAACAGATTTTTCAGTGGCATATCATTGCTGATATGTGGAGTATTACGCAGTTCTAAGACTCAGAAATATGTGCTAGCCAATTATTTAGGGCTTGCAGTCCTTTATTTATTGCAAGTGCTTCAGAAGTCTTTGGTCAGTAGCCACACTAAAAGGCACCCCGTATGGGAAATATGTCAAGCCTTCAAATACTTATTATTTCACCAACTATTTCTTCTGGAGTATCAAAGGTAGAGGAATTTGAAGGAATATTGAGAAATTTTCTATGGAATCAGAAAGGTAGTATACCCCACTGTTCACTGTGGAACAGCTTTTAGTTCTCCTGTGAGAGAACAACCTAAACAACCCATCCAAATCCCATAAATTAGTAGGAGGAGATCTCTCCAAACATTAAATTCCAACAACACTGCAACATTTGTTTCCCAGGTTTTGTAATTGCGCAGAATGTGCTCTACTGTGTAGGTAGAAACTGATCAGCAGAAAATAGCAGAGGGAAACATTGAATATACAAACCTAATCTCCTGTACTGCCTGTCGCCTCACTGGAGCAACTGGGACAGACTGGGTGTAGTAAGCCACAATGAGTATCGGGGTAGTTATGACTAGCAGCCTGGGAGCAGAAATGTTTGTCTTAATATGGGCTTGGGCAGGGCGGAAATGTGTTTCTCTAAGTGTAATTTAATTATAGTCTTCTCAATATCCACATCAGTGTTCAAAACTTGTATTAATTGACAACGCATTAAGTGAAAATCTCCAAGTTGTACTGGTTTGTCTGTGACACCGTGGTCGAAGGTAGGTGTATGTTCTGCAGATAACTGGTGCAACTGAAGATACTATTGCTTTCTAGGTGCATACTGTTGCCTTCTGTTATAGTTTATCCCACCCTGCAATCATCTGGAAGTTTCCACAAGCACTTTTTACTTTCTTCTGACAAAATCAGTGAAGTTATTTGAAATAGCTTATTTAACAATATGAAAGGGTTTAGCTGATGTGGCTTGAAACAGACTAGGAAGCCCTTCACCTAGTTTACTGCAGAAGAATTGGTAAAGGAGTGTTGTCATGGAAAAGCATTAATGCAGTTCAGCTAGTGACACCTGTGTTTTGTAAAGCAAACTTTACCAACAGGAGTCTGATTCTATCCATTGCTGCAGCATTCCAATTTACAGAACTGTGCATGTGGTAACCTCCAGTCACAGCGTGATGATGGATACCTGGGAATCACTGTACCTTTGGCTGGCACAGAGATGCACAGGCTTCTGGCTTTATATTGCTGTGGATAGATAACACTGAGTGTGCCTACCTATGCCAGTTGAAAAACGTACTGCCTCTTTTCTGAATCCAATAGCCTGTAGATCTGTGAGTATTCCTTAACCGATTTCATGCAAAAGGATTAGCAGGACTTACTATTTAAATCCTTTAAAACAAATTACTCATTTTGACCAAAATGAGTTAGGGGCTCTTTATGTGTGTGGATTCAGAAGTGGCAGCCTGTTGCTCTGTACATTACAAAGTAGGTTTAGACTGCTATCCTGACTGCATCTAGTACCTAAAGCAAACTTCTTCAGAGATACTTTTAATATTTTGACCAAATTATAGGTATGCTTTCTTTCCTCCTTTCAAGTTAGTTGTGCTTCACTTAGCAGCATGTTCTCTGAGTCGTATTTCATTGTTCGCCTCCCTAGGCCTTTTTGGTCTCTTTGGGGATAGAAGACATGATCATGTCTCTGAGTCACAGGTTGCTGGAGGCTGGGAGAAGGTGTAGAAGTTATATACTCTGTGTTTGTCCTCTTCTTATGCTCTCCCTGACACATTTGCTAATAGCCGCTGTTGGGGGTTGGATATTAGGCTAAAGAGATCTTTGTTTTTACCTGTTACGGCTGTTCTTATGGTTTATTTCTATATGGCTCCAGGGAGACAGCAGCTACTCTGTGACTTCGCAGCTTGTTCGGTGTGGAGATACTTCGTTTTCTGGCCATGTACAGTCAAGAAGTGGGAGACATTCGAGAAATTTGTTACTGTGAAGAAAAATATTTGACCTTTCCATTTCAGAGCACACATAAAGCATGCAAAAATGAAAGGAAGGACAGTGAAAACAAGGGGTACAATGAAGAGCTAGGCTAGATGATCTTCATTGATAGAGAAAACAAAGGAACAAAAAATTCATTCCTAAGGCAGGGCATGAACTGAGGAAGACACTGTATGAAAGGGAAGCAGTAAGCACTGTAGAAAACAATACAATAAAAACAATACAAAATGTTCACATACGATTTTAAGAACAAATAGAGATGGTAATTTCTGAAATTATTTTTGAAAATTTGAAATGTTTAGCAAATAAAAACATGAAAGAAATGCATTTAGTTTTATGGTGAATCCTCATTAAAAGGGCAGTGTTTTTATTGATGCACTAATTCACCTGCTCAAAATGCTTCAGTCATCAAATCATGGAATTTAGAATTGCAGTGTTTGTGTGTATGTTTGTGTGCATGTGTGCATTAGTGGTTTGGGTGAAACTGGTATTTTTTCATTTGAATCAGATGAAGGTGGGGTCAGGGTGTTTTCTTTCAGGCATTTATTTATCATAGCTTACAGTTTGCTTTGTTGTTCAAATAGTATGTGACTCCACCCTTTCTCATTATTACCAAGCAGCAATGTAAGGCTGCTTTAGAGAGTTTCTAAGTTAACACTAATGAAGTCTGGTATCAAGCTGCTTTCTAATACTTTCAGGAGCAAGACTTTGGAGGGAAAATGGTAGGCATTGCATCGTGACTGCAAAAATTGGGCTGCTTGGAAGGAAATGTGATGTTGAAAGAAAATTCTAACCTATTCCTTATTTAATTGGAAATAAATTGTCCTCTTTCACTCCATTCCAAACTTCCTGTGCCTGTGTGAGTCCAGGATTGCAACTGCTGTGTTTAAAAATGTGTGCGTTTGATCTCCTGAAAGTGTTTCAAAGGGATATGCAGACAGTAGGTGTAAGCATACCTTCATCTCTCCCACAGACTGGATACCAGAAGTGGTTGCTCATGCTGGAAGGAAATAGCGCTTTATGCTAAGGGTGTCACAAATCACACCCAGTGTCTCCGATGCAAATATAGAACTCCAGAAAGCAATCTGTTTCCTTCTGTCCCAGTATTCCCTGCAGGGTGATGCAACTCTACTGTCCTTAGCATAGAACATTAGCTGTAGCCAAGGGTGAGTTCTTGAATACTATGGCTGAGAAGGAAAATCAACCCTGTTAACTACTTCTGTATATGAAACTGGGTCATGAGCCCATACAAATTTGTTTTGCTTGGACCTTGTCTATTATAGCATTTCTAAATTTTCACAAGTCCCAAAATTGCAGGGATGAGGGAGAGTGGGGTGGATGAAAATGAAGGTGAATTGTCAGTCTCCTCAGGTATATTTCTTACCTTTTTGGAGGGCAAAACTCAGTGGTAAACTTTAAAGAACCCAAAACCCAACCCTGTTCCATGTTTCAGTAGTTGCTGCTGGAAATTAGTTTATTGCAGGATTTGGTTGTGTTCCAGACTAACACACAGAGAATGTTGTCTGTCTCCTCCACTATAAACTTTTCTATCTCTCCTCAGTAGTGGTCACCTGTTCTTTTGCCAGGGGTATGTTCTGTCTCAGACTTAGAGCAAAGATTCCTCAAAATCAGTGTGTGTAGCATGCTAGCAAAGAGCACCATATCCAGATGCAGAAGGAAAGTATGCAAGGGAGAGGATTCCTCAGAGGTCAGGGAGAAACATTTCTCATAGATGACTAATAGAAAGGGATGGGCAAACCTTGTGTTGTTTTGAGGTTTTGTGAACCTTGTGAACTGAACTTTTGGTTTCATAGGGTTTGTGTTCTGTTCCCTATTCCACCTTGTCCTTCTCCCCATAATAATTTTGAGGATGGGGGTTTTGTTGATTTATTTCCCATCTGTCCCGTACCCACCCCGCGTAAAAGACATCCCTTTTTATGTTTTTGCTTGAAAAATATTTCCATTTCAGCAGATTCTCAGAAAATTACTGAGTGTGAGCAGTTTTTGTACGTCTTCTCCTTTTTTTTCTTAGTATTTGCATTTTAATGATATGTGCTTCTCAGTGTTAAAGCACAGTATGGGAAAGGGAACTTCTGGGTCAGTATCAAGAGGAACTACAGCTTATTCTTTCTGTAGGTCTATCTGGCTTTGGTTTTAAATGAGTTAGATTTATTTTCTTTACTCATCCTTTAATATAAATAATCTGATTTTGTGTAATTCTATAATATATCCTTTTAAATTGTGCTTGTGTAACATTTGCCTTCTCTTCTCCCTTTTTCAGTCATCTTTGAAAGCACAAATCAAGATCAGTACCCTCCTGGTTTCATAAAGTCCTTGCACCATTGAATCAGGTCCTTGGACTCCACAAAATTTAAGAGGATTTTCAAATAGAAAGCCATATTCCTTCTTCATTGTCATCTGTAGGAATGAATGTTCTCAGACTGATTCTTAAAGAGGTAGTTTTCTATTACTACCTCTTCATTTAAATCTCTGTTATACCATGCATGTATGTTACATGTTTAAAACAGGTTGATTTATTGTGCATACTGTACCACTTTGCATTTGATGAATTACAAGGAAAGTAACTTTCTCAGACATTGCATTGGGGTGACCATTAAGGTGACCTGAAAGGAAAGAGTCAGTAACTTGGAAAATTTATTTAGTCAGTTGTGGTTGGAATAGCTTTATCTTTTAAATTGAATAGATTTATTTTAACATAATTTTTCTTTTCGGGATAGTATTTTGGTAGATTATTGCTGTGTTCTAAATTTTACTTTTAATAAATGCCAATTATATTAATGAATTCTAGCTGGCCAATCAAAGAAGAGTCAACACTATTTTCTGTTCGCAAAGTATACTAATTGAGATCAGTATATGCAGCTTAATTGTGTTGGTAAATACTCTAATGTTTCATTTCTAAACAGTTCATCTTTTAATGGAGAAGGCGGAGTGGGGGATTTAGTAATTTGCCAAAAATGAAGACATATTTTCCAATTACACAGATTATTCATTAGCATCAGTGCTTACAAAAAAATCCCCTAAGGCACAAATATATATATAAATTTTAAAAAAGGAAGTAAAGCTTTATCTCAAATAGAACTTAAGGCAAAATTGAAGTGAAATTTGATGAAAGCTTTGCACATTGTAAGCTGACTCTAGGGTACACAACAAATAGATGTGGAGTGTTGCAGAACTCAAATATTGAAGCTACACAGCACAGTCTGTATGTTGCCAAGATATAGGAGAAGAATTTTCCAAGGGCCCTTGCTGCAATTATAATGAATTAAATATGCAAACTATGCTGTGTAGAATATATGCACCTTTTACTGTCCTGCCATAAAAGGGTTTCTCAATGGAGAAAATGACTTCTATAATAATTGCAGATTTGTAATAGGAACAGGCATCTTCCAGTACACAGCCTAAGAAAAACTGAGGCTCTTTAGTTGAATTCAGTTCTTTATGCAAGAATATCCTTTTCATTTGCATTACTGTAACAAAATTAATATTAGGGCCACCGAGAGAGGTGTGATTTACTACAAGTAAAAGGGTAGATTGGCAGATTTATACTCCCTAAACACTTTCCCACAACAGCTCTTCTGATGACAAGCCAACCTAGCAAGTTTTGGCTTGCAGTTTCGGTGGTTTGCAAACGGTTTCATTTTGAAAGTATGGGAGTTACTCAACACCGGGGGCCAAATGATGGTCTGAATTATGCTGGAGTTACACTCGTGCTGGAGTTACTATTTTGGAAGAACTGATAATGTACACTGCCTTTCAGATCATGATCCAGTCCAGTTTCCTATACAACGTAGAAAGTGGAGGAAGAAAGAAAATGAAATTCATCTGATCTGTGGTAGACCTTTGAATGTGTCTGTCTTTTTTGCATTAAGTCTAGGGAAAGCCTCGGGCACATATTTTGTACACCTACTGAACTGCCCTGTTAAGATGTGTATCTCTTCACTGACTGGAGGAGCAGTCTGGTTACCTAACTGCCTTAGACTGAAATCTTAACCTTTATACTGCTAGAACAAGGCAAATTGTCTGGAAAAGGAGATTGTGTATTCTTCATCAATGCCTTTGAAATAAAATTGTCCTTTACATTAGAAAGATTTTGTTTGTAAAGGTGCTCATACTGTGGTTTTTTTTTAGCCCAGATTTTTAAGTTTGCTAAGCCTCATTGTAATGTTATGCTGCAATAGCAAATTTTAAATAGTGTTTTTTAGGATGAAAGTACAAGAACATGAAATCTAGTGCAAATACCGGCCTCTGTTTTATGCTGATTCTTCCCAGTCCAGAGCAGTAATTGAGTATCATTGTGGAAACTACTTTTATTGGCGCCAGGAACCAAAAAGGTGTGTGTTGTGTTTTATTTTTCTCTCCCCACACCTCCCCAGGTGATTGCAATTGATTGACTGTCTTTCATTGAACTGTGAACTCTGATTGAAAATATCTATAAAGCCTTTCTGCTGCTCTCAGTGTCTAACATGGAATAACTTGTGCTACAGTCATTCCTTCAGTGAGGTTCAAACTAAGCCTATTGAGTAAATGAGGAAATGAAGAGGTACTTTAAGAAAAACTGCAAGAGCATGTCAAATGTAGGCTAGCCAAATAAGATTTAAGGGAGGCTAGAACGTTCTTATGAATATATCGAGGGACTAATTACCAGTAGCTGGGAAAGGAAAAAGGGTGGTGATGGCCCAAGGTATAAGTCAGTCATATATCAGTTTATATTGTGAATCTGAAAGTTTTCAAGAAAGAAATGACGCTCTGGAGCAGTCTTCTGGGGAAACAAACAAACAAATAAAAAAACCCCAACTACTGTTAAGATGAGCTTGATTATTTTAAGAAAAAGGTTATATAATTTTAGATAAAAAGAAACTCCGCTTGGTGACTCAAGAATAGCCTTTTGATAATAGATTTTGAAGGCTGTAGAACACAGAACACTCCTGCATTCCCTGCTTCTAGTCAAAGCCATTAACAATTATCAATGCATAGTTTAGGGCACTTTCCTTCTTAACAAAAAAGCATCTGAAAATACTGGAAATTGCTGATAATCTTGGAACTCTATGAATGAGGAAATGTTTTGTTTGATAGAGAAAATAAAAAAATTGGCATTTAGGTCTTATTTATAGTGGGAAAATTTGTTACCTACTTTTGCCAGTTGTTCAACTGTAGAAGTAATATTGGTTGCACAAACGATAGTGCACATAAAACTGAAATACCCACACTATTGTACCCTCTAACTCAGAAAATATTCCTGTTATGTTTTGATGTTTAAAATTGCTTTTTGAACATTCATGTTACCTCACTACCATGACATGGTTTTGAGTCCATGTTGTGAAGGACAGACATGGGATAGTGTTTGAAGTATTTTAAATGGTTTTGCACAAGTAAAGCATTGAGGTATAACTGGAATATAAGCTGTAGTTTGAAATAATGGCAGAATTTGGATTAGTATGAGATACTACTAACTATGCAGGAAGATTTGGGTACTTGTTCTGGAAATCACACACATGCATACATGCACCCACACTGAGAGATATGCTCTTAACCTATCGAAGTATTATCGGTTAAGATTAAGAGTCAGACTTCAATCTGCAGGTGCAAGGGCACTTTGAGACTATAGTCTGTCCTTAATTCACCCTGTTGTTAATAAGTGGCTTGATCTTAAACACATCCAGGTTTTCAGATAAGCGAAACTAGTGAACAGAGTTCTTGACAAAAGTCCTGTATATTTGAAATTTTTTCAATATATACGTGTTCATACCATGAGATGTTATATATGTACTTTGAAAGTTGATACCATACAATCCTTTTGCCAGTGATTGGGCTAACAATATCTTGGCTAACTAGACTGTATAGCAAAGTCAGTCTGTTTTGGTGTTGGCAGTTTTTTTTCTCCCATACTGCATGTTACTATTAGCTATATGTGATATTTAATGACTAGTGAGGTGTCATTTAACTTTTCCTGATCATACTGAAGGTTTGTCTTTAAATGTGATAACCATGGCTACCATGATTGTCCTTCTGCTTTAAACAGTGCCTTGATTGTATACACGCTGTTCTCTCTATGTTGGTACCATTCTTGGATCAAGAAGATCCTGTTGTAATGTTTTAAACTGTTTTCCCCAAATGTCTATTTCTCCTCTCTGCCTAAAATTGTCCTGTTCAAAAAATCAGGAGAAAAAAGTGTTTGCCGGCTCCAAAACACTATCCAACAGCATTGGTCAAACCTATGGTTATTAGCAACTTAAGATAAGAAGCTTGAATTTTTTTGGAGGTGGATTTATTCAGAGACTTTTATTTATTTCTTCCAAGTCTTTTTTAAAGACTGTAATGTTTCAGAAGGTGATAAAATAGTCATTTTAGAGAGAAATGCCTAAAATCATCAAAGCAAGATTTAACATAAATTGTCTGTTAAAGACCTTGAATGAAGAAGAGAAAATATTTTATGTCTAATTTTAATTATTTTATTAGTCTGATATGCATGTTAATTTTATCAATATGTTAATGTTTGACATTTACTGATAAAAGTGCTCTCAAATAAGGACTTTCAAAGATATGCATACATGTATCTGAGGAAACCCACGTCTTAAATTTGTGACATGTTCATCTGATTGGAAAGGCAAAACAGACCCAAGATCTTTATTTCGTCCATTACAGCTGAAGAACAGAATTAGCATTTTCAATAACTTAGTTTAATCATGGGGTAGTTCGTGTTGGAAAGGGCCTCAGGAGTTCTGTACTCCAATCTCCTGCTTCAAAGGAGGATTTACTTGAGGTTAGACCAGGTAGTTCAAGGGCTTTATCCATTTGTGCCCTGGAAACCTCCAAGTGAGAAACAGCCTGTACAGCCTCTCTGGGCAGCCTGACTGTTCCCATAGGGAAATCTCTCGTTCCAGCTGATGCTTATTGCTTCTTTTTCATCCACCATGTCCCATTGTGGGGAGTCTGGTTCTGTCTTCTTAATAACCTTCTTCCAGGTACCGGCAAGCTGTTATTAGCTCCCTCAAAAGCTATCTCTTTTCCACACTGCACCAGCCCAGCTTCCTCAGCCTTTCCTCACAGGCAAAGTGCTTCAGCTCCCAAACATCTTCACGTCCCCCCACAGAACGCAGTGCATTTTATCAGTGTCTGTCTTGTACTGGAGGGATCAAAACAGAGCACAGTACTCTCACCACTGTGGTATAATGCGTGCTGAATAGAGGGGGATAATCCTTTTTCTCAATTTACTGGCTATGTTCTTGTGAATACAGTCCAGAACTGGCTACTCCCCAGCCAGTCAGTTCCCAGCCTGTGGTAAAAGGCTGCTTCTTCCAATGTGCTGGAATTTGATTTGTCCTTGTTGAATTTAGTAAAGTTTCTATTGGTTTGTTCCTTCAGCAGGTCTCAGGCCTGCTGGACAGCAGCCTTGCTCCCAAGCATAGCAACTGTTGTCCCAGCTTGGTGTCATCTGCAAACTTTAAAAGAGGGGATTCCAGTGCCTCCTCCTTCTTAATTTTTCCCAGGATTAGTTCTCCCACTTGAAAGCCCTAGCAGACTAGAGTGACTGGGCACAGCTGAACTAGGTATGGTATAATTGTCTACCAAATGTTTACCAATTGAACTGTCTTCTAGCATTTTGTTAGTACAATATAAAACTGAAATTTTATACAAGATGTGTGAGTTTAATTAATATTCATGTGTTATGATACTCGAATGAGTTTAAAAAAAAATAATATTCATCTGGTTTTGGACTTTTCTGTGTTGACCACATAAGTAATAGATTAAGCAGGATAACACAAGGCAAGTGCAGGATTGATGATATATGAGATGGTTGTTGTCCCCTGTACAGTTGATGTGCATCTATACGAATAAAGTAGCCTTCACTACTTTCAATTATGAGACTTAAGTTTTCAGGTGATTTGGGCACCAATGAGTCTGGGTACAAATGATTCTGATTACTGTAATTTGGCAGGGCCCAGCTTCTATCACGCTGAAAGAAGATTTGTGCAACCATTGAACACTGGACCTCTGAAAATCAGTTTATCTTACTGTGATCTCATATGTAGTCATCAATTCGTGTGACATTCAGAACAGAATATTTTCCTGATAACAGGAAAATAGCCTCTTGGCACAGAGTAACATAGATACAATCAAGGAAGCTGGTCTCAATGATTCTTCCACATACATCTCTAAAAATTACAGACGTTTTGCATAGGTCAAGATACAGAGAAATAGTAACTTAATTGCATAGCCGTAAACATATGTCCCGGTTACTTTCTCATGAATGACCACGGAATCATAACCAACTTTGATAACAGATACAGTAAATCAGTTAAACAATCTATGTTTTAATTAGCCATTTGAGCCTAAAGTCTGCACAAAATTATGGTTCATCAGTATGGAAAGTGGAAATATGGAATTGTTCATTAAATTTGTTTCAGGCTGTCCATTGGACTACCAATCATTTCAACGCTTTGTCAGCTTTGGTGAGTATTGTGTATAAAATGTAAGTTACTTCTTCCAACCCCTACACTGTAGTTCCGTGGTAGAAGCTTTGGGATATTCTGCAGGCTTTAGTCAGGAAAGAGTTAACTTTCTTACAGACCATTGTGTGAAGGAGAAAGTGATTTCGATATTACAAGATTTTACAAACCATCTCCTGCTGCTGCAGAAATCCCTGGTACTGGATGGTAGGACTCCTCCTTCATGGGTATCAGGCATGAAGGAAGTCATGTAGAGACAGTACTCCAATTCCTGTGCATTTATGGTTGCCACAATCTTCACTGGGGTCTGAGCCACCTGGATTTACCAGAATCTACACATGGAATTCACTAAAGAAGTATGGAAGCAGTTTCTTTTAGCCCTTGACCTGTCTAATATGTTCGATTGGAACCACAGAAAATATAACTTCAGTTTTACTTGTCTTTTTTCTTACTTTTTATCATGATCTATGCTATATTACAGCTGCTTCTGTTCATCTGTTCTCCACCGTGACAATTTCATTTCAGGCACAGCAGAACAGGTGGGGAGGTGGTATTGGAGGTGGACTCAAAACAGGATGATGTGAATTAAAGGTCTAAAGTGCAATTCTTCCACACATAGATGGGACCAGGGGAGGGGGTGTAAAAATAAAAATTTGTAGACTTAATGGATGAGAAAGAACCTGTGTAATAGTTTGTTTAGGTGTCCTCTTTGAAACACATACCAAAGAATGCTGCTTGATAATTTATGCTCTATACCTGTGCTTTCCAGCAGAGGTGTAATATTACTTTTAGTGTTAGAAAAATTAAGAGTATCATTAGACTTTTAAAGATAAATGGGAGGGAGGTTTTAAAGGACTGCATTGAGTCCAGCCACTTGCATATAAGAGTTCTCACTACCATATTCTGTAACCAGGCTCCAAGATTAAATATTGCTTGACAACAGAATGGGTGATCTGGAGCTCACTGATGTTACCATCACCTGCAAAAGGCTTTTCTTCAGACTCACTGTGACCAGCATTCTGAACAAATGAGGTAGAATTTTCTTCTTAACCCTGAAGTTAAATGTTTCCCATTTAATCAACATTTTCCTTGTAATGCAGGATGGCTTAAAGAAAACAAAATCCCCTCTGGTACATTCAGAGCTTGAGCATTTTCTTAATTAGAGTGCTGTATTTCAGCAACAGCCCTGGCACCTTGTCAGGGTCCCCTGCTGAGACGTGCATGAGGTGCATGTGATTTACAATAATCTCTTAGCAACAACATTTCTATGAATTGATAAATTACTGCATATTTATTCTGTTTAAAAATTATGTCCTTTGACAGTGCTCTGTAGGAAATGTCTCAGCAAGAAGCAGAAACACAGTCTTGAAAAATAGAATATAGTTTCAAACCAAAGCTGAGCAATTTTTTCCATCTCAACGCCGAAGAGGTAAGCTGTAGTAGGTATTAAACCGTTTTTGAGAAGCACACAATAACCATTGCAACACACAATTACTGTTATTGCTGTATGAGTATAATATATTGTTATTGCTGTGTGAATATATAGTGAGGCACTACAGCAGTCAGTAGGGCCTACTTGGTGTACAGATCCTGTAGCTAGAACACCAAAAGGTATTAAGCAAGGGTCAAAGTGATGGAAATAACAGAACCTCTGTTCTAGATCATTGATGGCGTCAAGAAAAATGACTGGAACAAAAGATGCTCTCATCTGGCTCTATGAAGAGTTAGATTACTCCTCCTATGGCCAACTCTATTCAGCAGGCCTAAAATCTCAAATGTTCCTGAAAAATGGAAGTGGAAATGGGGTGTCTTCAGAGAGATAATTGAGTGAGTGTAACTCAAAGGCTGACAGTCTCCTCCACCCCCCAAATCCTTCCCTGATATACAGGTGTTCTGAGCAAGATGAGCTGCTTCCTCTGCTGAAGATACTGTTAGTTTGTCACTGGGACTTCCAGAGAGATGCAAACAGCACTTTTTAACTTTTGGGAAACCCATACTTAGTATTTTAAAGTTGCTGGCAAATACTTGTGCAAGCTCGCAAAGGGAAAATCATACTTAATGCCGTTAAACTTAGGAACTTAGGGTCTGGTCTTCACAACACAGAAAAGGAAGAACTTAGTCCTAGGAGACTATGGTATATAGGAAGTTGCACACCAAGCGGCCCTGAAAACGTAGCTGTGCTGGTACACATAATAACCTTTACCCCATGGGGAGACCTTATGGGTCTTCATTTCTAATAGCAGAATGAGTCTTAGCTGATGGCATGAAGCAAGGGCCCTTCCACTTTTCAGCTGTGCCTTTTGCCGAATGAGATGAATTTCACTCCCTCATCTGAAAAAAGAAGTAGAAGCAAAAGGTAAAGACCGAGTTCATTCCTTGAGATCAACTGTTCAAACCCGATGACTAAACTGGGAACCCAAATCTCCTGATTGCTCTCCTGTACATGATGCTGCATGACTTCATCCCTTCATTTGTTTGTTTTCAGAAAGATCACTCTTTCATCTTTGCAGTGTAAGAGGTTGTTAATAGATGCTTGCTTTTGTCTCAGTGGCTATGGAAAACAGAAGGGCACAGTACTGTGGCAGTGGTCTGTTTATAAAATGTCAGAGCACAACACCTGGAGAGAGAGCATCCATTGTAGATGCACTATCTGAAAAAAGATAAAAAATGACCTAGCAGAGATTTATCTGAGGCCTTCAAGGTAGTAATCTACCACTTGTGAAAATTCTTCTGCCCCGAATCCCGTTTTAAGTAGCCAAACTACCCATATGTCCCTGAACTTGGTGATAATACTCTTGGGTGCACTGACAATGATTGCTGAAGTCAGAAATGATCAGCATATCCAATATGCCACTTCGAGCAGCAGCAGATGTTTCTGGCTTTCAAATGGTAAGGGAATTACTGACTGGGGAAACCTGGATTGTAGGATGCTTTTTAGTTTTCCCCTTTTTTCTCATTCTGTAGTGGAGATTAAGATTTGGGGTTTCTTTCTCCTGTATTTATTGCTTCGTGTTTGAGTTGTATTGACTACATTAGAACAAGTCTTTACAATACATTATCACAGGGGTTTCGGTTCCCCACACAGGGATCTTGGTTGATCCAGAGGCAGAGCAGAGCAAAGATGTAGTAAACCGCCCTCTTCAGTCTGTGATACGATCTCGAGCCTTTGATTCCCAGAGCTGGGGTTATGCTCACACGGAGTCTATTTTGCAGCACAAGATTTTCCAATAATGACATGCAAGCTGATATAGTAAGACAGAATTCCTCTTAGAATCATCCAAAATCTCTGGTACAATCTGCACTGTGTACTTTTCAATAGACAGATAACACACAGTGTGGAACAAAAGTGGAAAGGATGACTCATACGCTGTTTTTCCTTGGTGTGAAAGATTCCTGTAGTGGCCATGGTGCAGTTGTTCTTGTGTGCTGTACCTTGCTGCATTTCCCATGTGCCATTCTGTCTGAGGTAGGTAGACACTTGATATCTGAAATATGCTTCTCAACATCAGAGCACATTGCATCCTTCTGTGGAAGTACTTAGGGAAGCATGTGTGCAGCAGGACTGGGAAGACACTTTAGGTATGGCAGCATTTCCCGCATTTAGGATTTTTGGGAGAAAGAAGGGCTTTCAGCTTGGCTTCACAAGACTCAGGACAAGATGGCACTAGGAAGTTGGAATGCAATTCAGCAATTATTTCCATAACTTTCACAGAAACCCCCATAAATCTCTGTAGGGCTTCAACCTAATTACTATTGTGTCCTTTTTTTTTTTTATACATACCTTGTTACTGAAATCTCTTAACAAATTAACTGTTAAACAGTTTCCAAACTCCTACCAAATTAACTCCAACTGAGCTGATATTGTTCAATTGATGACACTTTTGCTGAATGCAGAATCCATGTTTAATTATCCTCTGCTGAGGATAAAGAGTAACTCCACTGAAAACATCACAACTTAAATATGATGTCAGCAAAAAAAGAATAGAAAGAGAATAAAGACATAATAAAAATTTTAAAAATTGTAAATTACTTTATCTTTCTATCTTTTTTCTCTTTTTTTCCTTCTTCTGGGCAGAGGAGTGTGTAACTACTATATGAAATAGAAGTGTGCTAAAGAGTCCAACATGTTATTTTCCCAGGATTTGTTATTTACATTAAGGTATAACATATTACTAATGCTACATAAGTCATTAGTTCAGTTTCTCCATTCAGATAAATCTCAAGAGATTAGAGTAAAATCTTGCAGCTGTCCATTAAACAGCAGGAAACATATGGATACAGAAACATAATTATATTTTGATAAGTTTATTTTTTAAAGATATTGAAATGAAAATTATTCTATTGGATGCATTTCCATTTTATACACATATATTTTTACTTTGCTTAAAGTGCCTATACAGTAGACTCTTCCTCCTATAATGTCCTGAATTTTGTGAACAAATTTGACAGTCAAGAAAATTACAGTGTAATGACTAAGTAGCTTCCGTCCATCCTGATTTATTTCTGAAACATGAGAAAAACATCACAGATGCATGCTACATTGTTCAGAGAACATACATATGCATTTAAGTCACTTACATTATACGTTTTAGTGATGTAATTGTGAAATATGTTCGTTTTACGTTACTAATTATGGAGCAGAACAGATGGCAAAGACTTAGTTCAAAGTAATATATATCCATTAAAATAAACGATGTTGCCAACCATTCATCAGTGATAGAAGAGTTTACTACTTCCTTGGAATATAATTAGGCATGACTCTGGCCTGCAAAAAATGTAATTATTTCAAAGTTTATTTTCTGTAGTCATTTACAGTCAAAATTAGAAAACTGTTTGAAGACTTGCATTATCAGGTGCAACACATTTAACATGGGTTTGTCATTTGACAGCATGAGATAGTTTGCAGGGAATGTAGCACTGAGCAAAGACTACGACTGATATTTATTTTGGCTCTGTGCATGACTCATTGTGTTCACACATCACAAGTGTGTAACTGAAAGCTAAACTCTTCCTTCAAGTAACAGGTTGCAGAAAGAATGTGTACTGTGATGGACTCCAAGAAAAAGACCCTGAACAGTCCAGTGCCGAGGAGGATCCCTGCTGTACCTGTTGGAAGGGCAGACTTCCCAGTACTGGCAGGCTAGCTCATTTTGCTAAGTGCTGGGGAGTGGTGTGCTGGACTATGAGTCTCCCAAATCACAGTTTATGTACCACTGCTGACTCTGAGCAACATTTGCAGACCCTAGGCAGAGTGTCTTGTTGCTGTGCTGTTCCTATTTCAGACAGCAACAAGCAGTTCAGGCGACGTGCAGGGCAGGGGTGCCAAACCCTTTCCCCCTGTAGATGTAATGGAGGTAACTAAGTGCCTCTGAAAAGTGATCCAGACGCCTTGAGAAAAATGACAATCACTTTATAAACAGCTGTGTTTTGGCAGTCCAGTAAAGATCGTTTAATTCCTTCATTTCTTGATATCAGATGCTACAGCTGATACGTAAATGTAATTTAAGGGCCACACAGCTCAATGTTTTTGTAAAGCACACAACATCAAGGATTTTACCTGGGTCTCCCACTGGGTCAAAAAGCTAAAAGGAAGCCCCTAAGACTGAGGCTACAGCCACACTAAAAGATTCAACACTCTCAGGGAATTTTCCCAGGCCCTAGAACTCAAATTTTCTACATCATTAAATTGCTAGTACAGTCCCCAGCATGGTTTTGGCTTGCACTAAAGAGCATTTTCCTAAGCAATTCCCGGGCACAGGGCAGAAATTTGCATGGGTCAGTCAGACTGTTCGCAGCAGGCAGTTTGCATGGAGCCATCTTCTTGGGAGGCTAGGAGAAGTTGCTGGTGTCTTGGCCATGCTCTGCTGGCTGCCATCAGTGCCAGAGAAAGGTTTCCATATATTTACTTTGCTTGTACAGATAGCCAAGTTAGATTAGTTAGCCTTAGTTACCAAGTTGCAGAGGACAAAAAAAGAAAAAATTTGAACCCTCGTTAAGCCGGAGGATAATTTGTTGACCAGTATAGACCATGACCTGTGAGAGCTGCTATCAGAAGCTCTGTTCAGGAGCAGCACAGCAACCTACCAATTTTCGTTGTCTCCAAATGCACACAATAATTGGCTTGCATATGTTCACAGTGAAGCTACTTGTGGGGCAAGAGCCTTTACCAGAAGTTGTAGTTTGCACTCATACCCTGTATATTTGGTATAAACAGTCTTCACTTAAACACACATCTGAAATAATCTGCAGATAACAATTATTTTTTCCAAGCTGACTGCCCATATGCACGGCTGAAACGAATGAACAGGCTTGAATGCAAGACTGTCAAAGACATAATTATAAACAGATCCTTCTGTATTTAAAATACCAACTGAGTATAAATATCACTTTCTATACTTTGTAATGATTTAGACACCGTACATCACTAGTTCTCTGAACTTTACGTAATTATTGCGTTGTAGAATGACTGCTGGTATATTTTCTTGGGTTATGGGATTTTTTTGGTTACACTGTGGTGATATTTGCTCTTCCTTAATAACATGAAGGCACCTTGGTTTTGCAAAAGGATGATTGCAGGAATTATAAATCTTCTGTCTAAGTGGAACTAATTACTGAAATGAATCAAAGCCCTTTCTGCTAAAGCAGTGATAGCATAAATCCTCCCCCAGCTGTAATCAGGACGAGTTTTGCCATGGGTATCAGTGCTTGAAGAATCAGACCTTAAGTAAAAACCAATAATAATAATAATAGTAGTAGTAGTAATCCATGGTTTTCATTCTTCAATTGCTTCTTAATTATTGACAAGGGGGGAAATAGACATGAGGCAAAGTCAATGGGTTTAATGTGACAGTTAGTCATTATTGAGAGATACGTTCTTATTATGTGTGTCCAGAATCCCACAAAAGCCCATGGAGAGTTCTGAAAAAAAGTTCCCACAGCTTTCAGGGTGTTGTTTTTAATAAGCAAAAATAAATACAATAGAATACAATTGAATGCAATGCAATGCAATACAATGCAATGCAATGCAATGTGGTGCAGTGTGATACGATACAATGGAATACAAAACTTAGACCACGTAAGTTTCTATTTGATCACTCTGCTGGTATTGCTGAATTGGAGGCAGTGTTTCCTATGCCATCTTGGGTGTTTCTCTTGAATCAAACTGGCTTGAGAAATGCTTTAAAAAGCTAGTTCTGAAGAGATTTTCTTAACATAGGAAATTTAATGGCACTCAGATGGCATAAATCTCCCAGATCTGCATGTGAATCTTCCCCCCTTTCATGTGCAAAACTGAACTCAACAGCGTCTAGAAAACATCTTTCTTCTAATTTTTAGTCTCTGCAGATGTCTCCTTGAGAGCAGTCTGAGTGACTGATCATCTATGTTATGTAGGCATATAATTGAAGTATATATAATTTCTTATCCTGCCAGGCAAGTTTGGGGCAAAAAATTTAATATACTTCTCAGCAAATCTGGTTGTTTTGTGTTTACTTCATCTTTCTGGACAGTTTGGCATGGGAGAAGTCTTGACAGATTGGTATTGTGAAAAGGTTTCAAGGACCCAGAGATGCAGTTTGAGGAAAAAGTCTATTCCCACAAAGGAATAAGGCCTCTTCCCATCAAATATGCTGTGGGAACAAAAAATTAAGGAGGTTGACAAGAGAATTCTTATGACAGAATCTGTCTGACTCGCCTTCTATTGCTTTTTATTCAGAAAGGATCATGAAACAAAACCAAGCATGGATCATGCATCCCTTTGGCATGCTGTATATCCAGAAAGTCTCTTTATCAGGACTCTTTAATGCTTGGCATATATCACATACCCCACAGCTGGTGATTATGCTGTGCCTCTGGAACAGGTACTGGTTTTGATTAGATGCATCTGGTAATTTCATCTTTGCCTTTAGTACCTTTTTCCACACTTTAGGAATGCCAAAGAACTTTGGCTACTTTGGTCACTCTTTTGTCAGAAGAATGTGCTCACTGAAAGGCAGATTTATCGTACATAAAGACAGGAGTTTATTGCAAGGGAAAAAGAGGAACTTCATGGTCCTGCCTGCATCACAACAATCACTGTTTTGTGCAATACTGTCTTAGAAAATTCTTTGGAAGAAGAGTTGCAGAAATGCTAGAAAAAAAGTCTCAAAACATTTGTTTTTTCCTGTTTTACTATCGTCATGTCTGAGCTGCTCTCTATGATTTGGTGTATCTAACAAACCGCTCACGTCTCTCCTCATCTATGTACATGGATTCTCAAAGGACAGCCCTCATGCGGAGAGCAAATGCCACCTACCTTGCTTGTAGCTTGTGTAATTTGTTGTGATTTTGCCTTTATGCTTTGTATCATTATACCTAAATACGAAGGAGAAAACCTTCATATTCAAAGTTAGAGTGTGGTTCAGTACAGTTTGTGCTGAGATTTTTATCAAGGCATCCAGAAAATCACATGGAGGTGGGTTAAAAAGAAGTAAAATAGGCAGAGTTCATTAAAAATCCACCATGGCAAATGGTGTCACCAAGTCATGCACTACACAGCTGAAATGAATTACAGCTCCTATTGCTTTTGCTGGCAGAATAACTTGTTGCCTAACCAACAGAAGCAGAACACTGTCCTGAAACACATTGTTCAGATATTACTGTGAAATACAACAAGGTAAAGAAAATACTGGATTAACTTCAGTGTCTGTTTACATTCAGACTGTGCAATTCAAACCATGACAAACAAGACAGAGATACCAGATGGGTCACTGTCTCAATAAAGGACCATGGTGACTTTTATTTCTAGATGGTGAGAGAAGTATTCAAGGTGCTGCCACTGAAGAGTTCTTCAACTGTGATATGAGTTGGTGATTTCAAGTGGGTTTCTTGCAGAAAAGATCTTATATGTGACCAGAATCTTACCATAACTACACCTGACAAATAAGATGTGTTTCAAGTGTGTTAAAATGAAACTAACCCTCTGCACAGAAGAATAATATTTCCTGAATATCAGCTTATTTAGCTGCAAATCTTGTCCTCAGCAGAAGTAAGATTTTTACCATGATTTCTTCCATGGTGCCAGGAGAAGTTCTGCTTTTAAGAAACTGAGTCAAGCTGGCTCTGAAAATGAGCAATCCTCTCTTGCTTAAGTAGCTCACATGGCTGTTTCCAGTGTACCATTACATGGAAAGAGGGTTTGCTTTCCTTGAACTGTCACTGCTGCATCTTCTTGAGTATTATATTAAAGAAGATGGCAGGAAATATTATGAGCTTGCAGATATATTCTTTCATTGATAAGGTAATAAACATTTAAAACAATCAGTAAAATCATCTAAGGTCTGAAAACTGAAACTGTATATTTTGTAGGATATGGGCAAGCTTAATTTCCTTTAATTGTGCTGTTATAATGTTTGGGTTTTACCATGCAAAATTCTGTGCTAATGAGATGTCACAGAATGTTTGAGGTGGGAAGGGACCTGTAGGACCATCTTGTCCAAACCTCCTGCTCAAGCAGTCACTTAAAGCCCGTTGCCTAGGTCCATGTCCAGAGCCTGAACATCTGTCCAGCCTGAGGCTCTGCTGGTACAAAAAAACCCAACCAATCATACCTCTGTTGTACATAGATATTATTTAGAGTTTTAACCCCATGCCATTTGTGTATTTATGATTTTTTTCCTGATTTAGTGGTAGTTTACTACGTACACACTTTTCTCCTCCCCTTCTGCTTCTTCTTAGGCATGGATTTTGAAGAATGGTACCCTGTGTCTTTTAATGTTCCAAAAAATTCTCACTCTCCTTTATGGTTATTATTCACATACTTCATGAGTGTAAGAATCAATTATGTTTGATTTATTCTTCCTATGCTGGTGTGGTCTGATATTCTCAGCATTTTGTACTACTGAGAGGGTAGTTTACTCCCCACTATTAAGGGAATGGAGCCATTGACCCAGGGTTTGCTTCCAACAATAAACTAAGACATATTACATATTTTGTCCTTTTTGGTTTTGGAGTAAAGAATACAGTTGATGTTTTGTTTGAGATGGCATCAAAAATATGTTTTTTTTCTCTATGTTGATTAACAGAAACTCCTTTTATGGTGTGGGTTTTTTAATATGTTATCATGTTCATATTGCTAAAAGGAAACGTTTTATTTTACTTGCTATAAATTTATCTTTATTTTAGTATCATACAAAGTTTTAGAAGTATTTAAGTCTATATTTTCTACATTCCTGTGTGCATTTAGAGCAGATCAGACATTTCACCTATGAAATATCTATCAAAATTGATGAGAATTTTAGTGGGTTTTGGTTTTGTTATTTTTTGGTTTTGTTTCTTTTTTAAGGGCTATTAGACTAAGACCGTAAATATTTTTCTCTATATTTCTAAGAATCAAGCATATATACTGAGGAATATTGGTGCCCATTACATGGAATTAAACTAATTTCTTACATAACTGAATTGAGTCATGCCCTATGTGCTATGCCACACATGGAAAGCAGAGGTACAACAATTCTCAAGTAACTCTGATTCTGGAGATGAGCAAACAAAACTCAATATAAAACCCCACCCAAACCCCCCCCAAAAAACCCAAACAACAACAAAATAATAAAATCAAATAAACCCAAACCTTTTTCCTTAATTACAGTGACTTTAGTTAAATCCTTTAAAAATCAGAAAATAAATTTTCTGTATATAAAGGGATTGTCTCTTTGTCTATTGACTTAGTATGACTGATCACTAACAGCACAATCATTTGATAGCTTGCCAATTTAAAATCTAATGGAAAAGCATGTTAAAAAATTGCCTTAAATAGCTCATAAATAACAAAAGACCCAACAACAACTATTTGGCTAAAAAAAGCCCCAAAACACAAACCCATCCATGATGTTTCTCTCCCACCCTGTTCTATGCATACCTATAGATATCATCGATTGCTGATGCTATTAGACTTTGTGCTGACTCTGTGTCTGCAGTAGCAATGCTGGCAGGCAGCACCGTATCAGCAGTCTGAAATTCCATACAGACAACTATAAAATGAATACTTACTCTTAGGTGCAAGTTTATTTATTATGGAAAGGCTGTAACGTGAAGGTCACATAACCTTATGGATGAATTTGGTAAAGTTTTGTAGTCTTTCACTATGTGGACTTGGACTCTAAAAGGAGTACTTGGGAGCAAGTCTGACAGTGCATGCTGATAACGATTCATTTTACATTAAATGCCTGGTCCAGCTCAGAGAAGACTAGCATTCAGGTTAATCTAACATGAGAAGGGATCAAACTGTCTCTTAGCATGTACAGTATTTATGTAAGAATAAACAAAGCTAAAGACTAGCAGGTCCTTAAGAGTTCCACAATCTATTTAAATAACATAAAGGCTACACTAAAGTGCCATGAGTAATCTTAAACACCCGATGCCTGATCCAGAGCCTACTGAATTTAATGTAAAGATATTTTTTGTTGTCAGTGGGTTTGAAAACAGTTCCTTGAAATCATTAAGCCAAATCTGACTGTTTTATTCCCTCTGTTGTGTGACCAGGCCAGCTTTTGTATTTTTCTTTATCTAACAATGTTAGAGAATCTGTTCATGCAAGTTCCGGTGCCTTACAAATGAAAACAAAAGGGGAAATTCAGTCATGATGTAAAGAGAACTGAGAGATGAGGGAAGGCAGAGATCAGAATAGCTGTGTGAAAAGGAAGTACATGTCATATGAGATGTTGCTGTGGGGGATGATGGCCAAAAATATTCCATGCCCCTTAGTGAATTTATGTTAAATTAAAAACATTGACCTTAAATATACTTCATGGGGGAATGTATGGTCAGGACTCTCAGGACTAGTACACTTTTGATGCACGTAACTGTCTGTAGTTTGACTGCAGCTTGGGATCAAGGGCTAAGTCTGCACTGTACTTCAACTAGTCCCACGGGCTGCCGAGTCCCACAGGTGTCCTGAAGTGTGATGTGCTGTCAAGATATGGCTCTTCATATCAGTGTTTGCCTACATGTCTGGAAATGAGGAACCCCTTCCAGGGTAGACATTGGCTGCCTTGTCTGCACAACATCATTGTGCGGCATCGCTTAGTTTGCCGATATGTGAAAATTATATAACCGGCATATAACTGTAGAAAAGGAGTTTCTCCTTTATATCCCACATGCTCTAAACAAGAATATACCTGATAAAAACAGGATAGATGTGATGAAAATGATCTAGAGTCTAGTCTTGAGCCTGCTCTTAAAATACGGAACTAAACTTGAGACATCTTCTGGTGTAGTGAGTTAAGTCTCTGTCCCACCTCTCTAGGCTTCCTGAGCAGGAGAGTGGTTCCATGCTGAAGTACTGGACATCATCACTGCCTTGTCTCCCCGTCTTGATCATTTGAGTTCTTCAGCTGCGTCAGTCTGAAAGCAGGGGTTTGGATGTACCTCATCTGGGCAATACACAACTCTGAAATCAGGAGAGGGTTTAGAACAGATAAATTGTGAATTATTAATCAGATTTTGACAAAAATATTTAAAGGCTGTAATAGCTGATACACTTATTTATACATAAATACTAATTTTGAAGACATACTGGACATACTGGAGATAGTCCAGTGAAGTGCCACAAAGATGATTATGGGATTGGAACGTCTCTTCTATGAGGAAAGGCTGTGAGACCTGGGGGGCTGTTTAGCCTGGAGAAGGTGCAGAGGGGAATCCTATCAATGTGTGTAAATACCTGAAGGGAGAGTGTAAGGAAGATGGTGCCCAGCTCCTTTCAGTGGTGCCTGGTGACAGAACAAGAAGCAGTGGGTGCAAACTGAAACACAGGATGCTCCATCTGAAGATCAGGAAACACTTTTGACTGTGAGAGTGGCAGAGAACTGGAACAAGTTACCCAGAGAGGCTGTGGAGTCTCCATCCTTGGAAAAATTCAATAGCCATCTGGACGTGGTCCTGGACAACTGTCTCTAGGTGGCCCTGCTTGAGCAGGGAGTTGGACTAGATAACTTCCAGAGGGTCCTTCCAGCCTCAATCCTTCTTGTGGTTCTGTGATTCTGGATACATGGGAGTGATTATCCTCATACTGCAGTTTTACTGTGGAAAGAAAAGAGTGAGTTCATGGTCTTCTCCTCCATCAGCCGTCTTCTTTAAATGAACATAAAAAAAAAAAAAGAAGGTAGTTCCAAAACATAAGCATTAGTTTCCAGTGTAATCAGAAAGGCAGAACTAAACTCATTATAAATGAATCAACTCAGTTACATTGTTCTCCATCTATATTCATGTCTTTGGAAGAGTCTGTTTCTGCCATTGTTTCACTGTTTCATTGTTTTATTTATCTCATCTGTTCCTACCCCATTTGGAAGGGTACTAAGGACAGTGGATTACTGGTTAGTTGACAGTAGTTAGTTGACAACAGGGATAAGGCTTGTCTTTTATTTACTCCTGATGCATTTCTAAATTTTCACGTGCCTTGTCAAATTTTTTTTCTTTTTTTAATTACATCTCTCAAGAAATACTAAAATGACTGAATTCCACAAGACAGTAAACTGAATGATTGAGCTGAATGAACAAAGAAGCAAATTATATAGTAGGTTAATGACACTCCCAAAAACTTGGGTGAAAAGCTAAAGCAGGAGTGGAATACTAATCAGAAGCTGCTCTCTAACCAACAATTATATACGCTTGTGAAAAATACTACTTTTACATTACATTAAATCCCTTCATTTCAGTGGCAGCAGCAGTGATTTCTTAACGCTTAATTCTTGTTAAGCAAGAGTAATATTTGGCCCATAATAAGCCATTATTGAGCATGAAGGAAAATACAGAATGTATTTTATGCTGCAAGCGCTACCGTATCTGAGAGGCCCTGACTATGAATCCGTGCGTACTCAAGGGTGTGGCTGTATACAGCAATTTGAGGCAATTTGGCATTTCCCTCGTGTCAATAGTGTACTGCTTGTTCCTAGCAGACAAGTGTCTGAGCTGCAGAAACCACCATAACGTCTTGCAGTAACTGACCCCCTTGTTGGCCGTGGCAGCAGAGCGCAAGAAGGGAATGAAAGTGGAGATAATTACCTTGGCTCCACGGAGGTCAGGCCTGGGAAATGTTTGTGGCGTAGCGTCTGCTGGAGCTGACTGGTTTTTAGTTAACATAAGGATTTCATACAGAAGACTTCTACCGCTAAAGTTATCTTTCTGGTCCTTTTCAAGAAATCTGAAGTAACCTATTTATATTTTAACAGTGCACTGCTCATAGATATTACAGTGCCGGTGCTATACTAGAGGCTGCAAACATTTTTATTAAAAAGTTTAACAGTTGCAAAGTCAGCTGGGGGATGTCGTAGCATTCTCATTTGTGAATAATACAGCAAATGCCTGTATTAAAAAAATTCCATTTAACACCTTTTACTGATAGAGCCCCAGAAAGCCCTGTGCCAGTCACAGCGCACACATGGAGCAGGAGACAGTATTTCCTCTGATACGAAAGACAGGCAAAAGATGATGGGGGGAAAATAGGGCACTAGGAAGTGAAGTAATCTGCTGATTATTCAGAGTATTTATTGAAGAGCTGAGAAGAAAGCATGAGTGTACAGACTACTTTTTCAGTCTCATATTCACTAGACTATGGGATTTTCATACACTTCCCCCAATGATATCATGTTAATGCTCTGCATATTCATTCTTTATCAATTAATAGTCCTAATGTATGCCATACATGTCATGGTTAGTGAGCACAGAATGTCAATATTAACAGGTTACAGGTTAGATCCAAAGTCCACCAATATGTCTCTATCCCAAAAAAACTTTGGATGGAGCTTATAATGAAGGGTCAGGCACTGCAACTCTGTATGTCATTTAACAGATGAAAGGAAATAGGATTGTTTTTTAAATTAAGAGCATTAAATAAAGTTCATCATTCCTTAGTGGAATTCCATAGTGGAAAATAAAATAATTTTTTTTTTTTGTGGAACAATGTGAGGTTCCCTATATCCTTGCCTTAGCAGGAAAGCACCTAGTTCCCCAAGGTACAGGGTCCTTGAGAACTCACAAAGAGTGGACTCCTCACTTTATGAAAGTCAAATTTCTGAGGACCTCATACAAAAACCTTGGGAACAGAGCTCAGATTGTTGAAGGCTTGCAGTTTTCGAAGTCACTTTGGTATTCCAGCTGCTGAATTTTTTTTGAGAACCTTCCAAGTTACTAGTAAGAAGGTAGGTGTTTTGATTTCACTGAACTAGTATCTTCCATGGGGAGAAAGTTGTTACATAGGAACATTTCTGATCAGTTTGGTTATGATTCCCTATATTAACGGGAGGAGCTTTGGGTTCCATTGCATGCCTAGAGGCCAGTGACTGTGTATGTATGCATTGCACAAGGGATAGATATACACCACTGGGATACATCATGTTTACAATGTAAAGCTTCTATAGCACCAACAGGGCTTGAAGAGTGAGATGTCTACAATGCGATCAGTTTTCATACTACTCCACATCAGTAGGTTGATCCAGGAAGGTATTTTTTGCTGATTATTTGTTATTAACATAATGTGTGCATTACCAATAATTGCAAAAATACATGTTGACCTTCATTAAAGAGACAATGACTATATGAAGTTAATTAATAAAGAAATAGTATTCTTAGAAATTGAAGCAGTCAGTGTTGGTTGCCTTTATACACATAATATCATACATGATTATTGCAATAAATTATGTTAATGGAAAATTTTAGAATATATAAGTGCACTTCTGGCTAGTTCAGTCTGAAAGAGATAAATATGTCAAGAAATTATACTAATTCCCTTCCTTAACTATGAGAAGATGTAAAGATATGATTTAAAATGTCACACTTGCAATCAGAGAAAAAACCCTACAATCAGGAATCTGCAATAAATATTTACATCATGTTTTTTGAAGACAGAGCCAGTGCAAACATATTTCAAGCAGACTAAACATGTCTGGAATAAATTCTAAAAATAATTTCCTCTGAAGATAGGTTAATTGCTATTTTATAATGCAGGGTTACAGCTAACAAAGTCTTTCCCAACTGTGAGTTTCTAATGTACAGTTTTAGATAAGCCAAGTGGTTTACTGTGACAGACACATATCTGAAAGCTGAGAAGAAATAAGAGGAAAACCCAGATGCTGTGAGTTACATATATTAGTGCAAGTCAAAGAGCCATATCACAGAAAGTGTGTGTGTGGGGAAAGGTGTCATGTTACTTCCAGTTTTGGACTACTGCTAGAGGTGAGAAACATCTGAAATGCCACAGAGCCAAAATTCACACATGAGGCTGTACAGCACAAGTGCTCTGTGGTGCAGGGAAGTCAGGGAACACCAATGGGCTCCTTCTCTGCTTTGGGGAAGAACTCATGGCGGGGAAGGAGGCATGTGGGGAAACCCAGCTCCATGCTTCTGTGGTGGGAATTCTTCAGCACCTCAAGGACTCTTTAAAGCTCATATATGCCACAGGAGATGTGACTGCCCTGTTTCCTTAGCAACCATATTACTGATTTAATCAATCGATTAATGTATTTTCCCAAGCTAATATTTCCATTTTTTCTAAAACAAACAAACAAACAAAAAATCCTGGCAAAACTTCTGAAAATAAAGCCCATTTTCTGTTCATTATCAGAGTCATATCTGGTGCCTGCAGATGTCACAGAAATACATTGCTCTGCAAGTTCCTGTTCAAATCTGTCATCTCCTGCAGAACTACGACAACACCTGCCATAAGATAGTGCACTTCTCCATCGTTCAGTGCTTTTGATCCCATCTGGCATGAAAAAGGGAATGGAAGCTTTTCCTTACATTAAAATGTCTAGGCAATCCTTGTTAGCAGGTGTGCTGCTCATTTTTTACAGTAATTGCTGATGACATTACAGTAGACCTTCCTGAGATAAGGTGGCTTGTCTGCTGCAGGGACTTGGACTCCCATCTCCCTGCCTTGATTGTACTCCTCTTCATGGTGCCTGTGCATGTGAGTCTGATGTGCTGTTGGTAGAGTGGAGCGTTGTCAGCAAGTTTTCAGTTATTAGATTACCATCTTCCGTTGTAAGTACCTCACAGCTGGGGCGGGAGGAACAGGCTGCGTTGCCAGACCTGAAGCAGGGGAATCAATCCGTAGTACAGAAAGTGTGGCAAATCAAGGGACTTGGTCTGAAGCTGTTCATGCATTTGGGCAGAAAGAATACAATAGGTTTATCCTTCAGAGCAGCAGATTGGTTGCTTTGGTGGGCAAAGAGATTTTAGTGGGAGACCGGTTAGCAGCTGAGTGGAATGGTACTTCCAGAGGTGCGTGGGGAGAGTGTACTTTGGGGAAAGGAAACTGAAACCTCTGTCTGTTGGCTTTTGAAAGGAGTAGAAAGCTTGCTATAGACTTCAGTGGACTCTGGCTAAGACCTTGCAGGTGGCAAAGGTCATGGACACTAATGCAGATTCTGCATATTTGCAGCAGAACTCGGAGGTGTGTCCTGTGGTTTGGATCCAACAGATAGCGTTGAGGGGAGCAAGGTCATGGTCCCCAGGTTGGGACATGGGATATACAAGGTAAAAGAGAGAGGGTTTTACTACTTTTCCTCTTAACTGATTGTTGTCTGCTTTTAAAGAAGGAAATTAAGAAATAAGGAAAAACTGAGCAAAATAACTTAAAATCTGTGCTCTGTGGTGTGTTTATAAAAAATCTCACCTCTGTCATTTTTCTAAATCCTTGTGAGCAGCAAATACTGAGCCTAAATAGAAAAATTCAGATCAGAAATCAAAATTGAATAATTTGGAATTTTAAAACTCACTTTAGGTAGCAATATGTTTTGAAAAATATCTTGATTACAACAACAAAAAAAACCCCACAGGAACTACAAATACATACTTTAATTAATTATATAACCATAAGAACAAACAAAGGAACTCTAGACTGTTTGACATGTGACTTTTTTTTTAAATACCAAAAAGTACTTAGTAAAAATCAATGTTTTAAAAAGCTTTAAAAATCATTTTTCTTCTTTAATACTTTGTTCAAAGAGAAACAGAATTTTCTTTCTCTTTTTTTTCTGTATATGTGTAACTTTTTCCATTGCTGTTTTTAATTTGTAATGAGCAGTATTTGTGCAGAGACATTTCGTTATGAAGACAGCTGAGCTCTGCCAAACAGTGTCCCACTAGCTCAAGCTAGAATTGCGAGACAGCATTCCAGACTGTGCCCTTTTGAGTGACCATTTATTCCAAGTAGTGATAAAATAACTTCTTTCTAACTGGTGTTGCATAACTCAGACTATTTTTCTAACATATTTTTTTTTTTCTAAACCATAATAATGTGTTTCCCCTCCAAAGTTTATTTTCTCCTCTGGAAATATAATAAAATTATGAAAAAAAAATTGTAGTACTGTAAATGAAACTGTAAACAGTCACTGGAGAATCAATTAGTAAATACGAGATATACAAATGACACAATAAAGGGGATGTTCATCCATCATCTGCCCTTAGCACCTCAATGTTGAATTCCAATGAAGATAATGGGAATTTTGTCCTGACTGAGTAATTTAGGAATATGACAGCATTTATGAGAAAGGGAGAATCAAAAATCCATCGGTAGCTGGTTTAATAGAAAGGCATTCTTACTGTTCTTTTTTTTTGTTTTTAAGTATACCCAGTGGAAGTGACGGTGACAAGAGAGCACCATTTTTCAGAATTGCAGACTGGAAGACTATTTAAAAGCTATCAATACTTTGACACTAGATACAGATCTGTTACAAAAATTAAATACTTCCAGTGTATTAATAATTTCTAAAAGTATCAGAAAATATGTATTTTTCTTAAAAAGCTGATCTACTTGCAGTTGATTTACTATGAAAGACAGCAACTCAGTAAATTCAGGACTTTCTGTTGCCCATAAATGACTGGTTTATAGTAGCAGAAGACTGGATTAACCAATATGGCATGAGTCTGCTCTCAGGAGACCAGCTTCCCACTCATCTTGTTATAGTGCCGACAGAGTGGTCAGTTGAAAGGATCTGCAGAGATCCCATGCTCTTTGAACAGTCGCTAATTACAAAGGAAGCAATTGCAATAGCTAAAGTTGCATACCTTTGAAATTGCTTAATTAACAGAATTGTCATCACAACTAAATGAAACATTTTAAACTTTGATCTTGCAGTCTCACTACTGAAGCAGTCTTTGTCTTAGGCTTGTGGTGATTTACACAGAAATGTCCACTCAATAATTATATCAACATTTCATGTGATACTGACCATTGGAACTGAGAAAACAAAAGCAAAAACATTTCCATCTGAACTTTTAAATGAATATTTTGACTATATTTATTCCTGCTTATACTCAGTTTTTGAGATACTTTCAAGAGATCATTTGGTCACTGGCAGAAGTTAGTGGAAAGTAAAATGAAGAGTTGTCTCACTGTTTATGGAGATGTTATGCTGAGGTTTTGGAAGTGCTGGTATGTTCAGCCAATTAGAGAACAGACTACCTGCCTATCGAATCTGGAAACAAAGCCCAACAACTTTCCTTACCCATAGTTAAAATACGTGTTTGCAGTCTGTCTGTAGAATTAAGCAATTTTAGCAGATTGAACAGCCTGACCTTTGATAAAATCAAAACTGGGTCTCAAATGTATGCAGCAGCAAAGGTGCATTGGGTCTGGCTGGGATGGAGTCACCTCTCCCCACAGCAGCCCTCACAGTGCTGTGCTCTGTGTTGGTGGCTAGAACGGTGCTGATGACACACCAGTGTTTTGGCTGCAGTAAGCAGTGCTCCCACAGCAACAGGGCTGTCTCATCAACCCCACTACAAAGGCCATTAGGCTGGGGGTGGACAAGAGCTTGGGAAGGGGCATAGCCAGGACAGCAGACCCAAACTGACTGAAGAGATATTCCATACCATATGAAGTCAGCTCTGCAATAAAAACTGAAAGAAAGGAAGAGGAGGGGGTCATTCGTTATTAAGGCGTTTGTACTCTGAAGCAACCACTGTGTGTACAGAGGCCCTACATTGCCGGCTGGTGGGAAGTAGACTAAATCTTTTTGCTTTTCTGTGCTTCCATGTGCCCTTTGTTTTTCTTTATTAAGCTACCTTTATCTCAATCCATGCATTTTTCATCTCATTTTCTCTCTCTGTCCCGCTGAAGAGGGAGGCTGAGAGAGTGACTTGGTGGCACCTGATGGACAGCAAGGGCAACCCACCACAAAAGGACAACTCATTTTTCAAATGAACTGTAAGTTGCTATTCTCAGCTTTATTCCAGTCATCATAAATGGCATGGTACTTCACATGCTTCCTACAATATTCCAAATCTTAAAAGAGATCTGCTTTCCTCTGCAGTCTCCTGTTGAAAGGTCTGGAGTGTAATTATAACTTGGAGGGAAGCAAAGCCAATTCAAGTTTATGAAGAATCACAGCCAACAGCTAGGAGATGGGAGAGCCTGCAAAGAAGATCTGGCAGTCCTAGAAATCAGGACTGGGAGCTCTGGAAGGTTGATGAGCTCAGAGCAGGCAGCCAGGAGGAATGGTAGCATCGGGACAGGACACACCTAGCAGTGCCGGAGGCTGAAGTTATGTGAATGTACTCTGCAGGAATCTTTATTACATAGAAGACACACTGTTCACATTTTCGAATTTCTAGCGTAAATGAGCCCGATGACTGAAAGCAAAAGTAAGTTACACATGTTGTCCTGACAAACTGAGCTACTGCTGTATTACCAAGAGTGAAACATCCTGGAAAGTATCACTCATAGAGCTCTTCATGCAGCATTGCAAAAATGCCTTGAGTAGGATGCCCAGAACAATGCGGCTTGGGGTACATTGAATACAAAGTCCCGGAGTCACAGAAGAGCAGCTTCCTTCATGGAGAAGGCTCTGAACAACAAGTACTGTGAGGCTTTTCATGTAAGATTCTGAGAAAGTGCTGTCATGAAGTCTGAGAAGCCCTACAGTTTGAGACTGTTCCGATATGGCTGGTAGGCAAGCACCTTATTGTGAGATGTGTCTTAAATAAATTTTGGCTAATAAATTCTGAGCAGGCTTATGAATGGATTAATGATTTGGGATTGTAAGGGTTCTCTGAGGAATAAAAAAACTGAGACAGTAGATCTACAAAGTAAAAAGATCTTTAAAAAAAAATCTAAAAAAATTGATGCAATTCTCTAAATAAGCCAAGACTGAAAATATGATTAATCTACGGACAAACTATTGCAGGTCTTTGTAGAAAGAGGATCCATCAAAAGGGATAGTTCTACCCTTTCCTCATCTCATGCAGCTTCTTGTTCCTACTGCCATGATGACCTTGCCTTATGCCAGCACAAACATTCAAGCAACTGTACAATGAACAGTACTGGGGATCCAACCCATTTTTATTGTCCTGGGGTTTTTTGAACTGACACCAGTTCCCAGCTAGTTTTAAGCGCTTATCACAGCCCAAGGGGTACATGATGTCATGCAACTGAGCAGGCTGGTGGTAAAAAAAGGGTGTGACAGCCCTTTTAGTCATAACACTGTATCTTGCCATCTTAAACATTGAACTGGGCTGTAAGAGAAATTTCCCTCAGGATATAGACAGGCTGTGGAATGAGAAAATCCAGCCTTCTGGTGCTTAAATGGTCTGGAAGAGGGCACATATCTTCTGCTGGACTGAGACCAGCGTTCTCGGACCCAAGTTGTATATTGTATTTACTCCAGTTGAATTGTGCTAGCCGAAACACATGAAACACTGTGTCTTGCTGTTATGACTGAATCAGTTGATGTCTGATAGAGATGAACTGGGCTGCCGTGGGCAGATTTTTTATTGTATTCCCCGGGTAAATAGAGAAGGTGTTTTGATGTCTTATAGGGTAAAATAGTATGAAGTTGGATTAATCTATTTCACAGTATTTGGGAGCAGATTTGCATAGACAGAATGGTATGCCCTCTGATAAAACTTGTAATCTAGAATTTGAAGATGTGAAGATCTGTGCTTATGTTTAGGACTATCTAAATCTTGACATGTAGGTCTTGTATAATCATGTTTTTTTTGATAAGCATAATGCTTTGGCTATGCGCATAATTACAAATGAATCTTTAGACATTTCTAAGTGTTTTTATTAAGTGGACTATTTAAATATGGAATATTAAGAAAAAATAATAAGAATATAGTATCAGTGAGCTGAATTTTAGATTATAACCTTGTAACCAACCTGGTTCATGGTCTTCTTGCTTTTGCTCTGCAGATGAAGGCAAGTTACTTCTGCATGTGCCCCGTATCTTGCTACTTTTGCTATGCCTTGCCTGTAGACTCTTTTGTACAGAAACTATTTTACCACTGTGTGTACATAACAGTAGGTAAAATGCAGTCTGGCTTTTAGCTGGGGGATCTGGACATGAATAAATAATGCTAATACTGTATAGTTGCCTCTCTAAATTATTTTCCACAAGTTGGAGAATAGTAACAGCTCAACAGGAGTGTCCCGGCTTTTTTGTGAAAGACAAGCTGGTCATGCAAGTGGGATTTCTAGAGACCTGACACAGGTGGATGCAGCTGTTTATTAACTCCATATCATACATGTATCATTCTCTGTGGCTCAGGAATAGGACATGAACAAGAATTGCTAAGGATCCTCATGAAGGATCTGTCCTACTACATGGTGGTTTCCTAATTCTCTAGGTAGTGCGCAGTGTACACATATGGTTGAGAGAGACATGTTTTCTGGGAAAATTAGTTTCAAAATTAACAAGCTGGCTGCAGGAACACCCTCAGTGAACTGGGTTGAAAAATGAAAGCAATAAGTCAATGGGAAGGAGGATGAAAAGTTAGTACAGTTGTAAAACCACTTTTTTCTCATTTAGCAGAAGGAGCTCAGCTGTTAAACACAAGTAATGCACAAAACAGAAAGAGAAGTAGTTTCCTGTCCTAAAGTAAGGCATCATTATGAAAACAAAAATAAATAATGACAATGACATAAACATTCATAAATGTGTAACAGTTTCTATTTCTTCAGAGAAAATGTAGAGTTTCTGTAAAAATGTGTACTTTATGTGTTTTCAAAACTTTTCACTGCAGAAAGCTTGATTAATTATTTCCAGGGAAGAATATAATTGCCTTTTCTATTTTATTACAAAGCCTGTAATTTATTTTATAGGAATTTATGTTTCATACAGAATACCTTTCATTACCAAGAGTACTTCCCACAGCAGAACTGGAAAGAAAGTTAACAAGCATAAAAATCAGAGGTAGAAAAGCAGTTTCTGTTCCCTGCCATTGAACTGGCTGCTCTCCACAGTCGAGTGTTCCAGACTTTCTGCAGAATGCTCCTAAGGGCTCAACACACTGATCTGTTACTGGGAGTGGCATAGAAGTGCCAATGATTCAGTTCCTAAAATGCCCACACAGCAAGCAGTTGGTCTTTCCCTGTTTCCTTTCCTGATATTAATTCTATGGGTTTGCTTTGTTAATTTTATTCTATAAACCCTAAATAATACATATTCCGCCCAGTATAGTCAGACTACTATTACACTGTTTCTGAGACAGATTTTTAAAATCTCGCTTAGTAAATGAGCACATAATCATGTTGCTCTTTTCTGAACATTCTTTGCTTTGACAAAATCTTGCTGGTAATGTGGATGTAAGAACTGAATAAGCTGTTTGAGTTTCTCTTTTCACTATAGCTGCACAGGAGAGGAAAGCTGTGCTTTCTCTGCCTCTGTGATGTGTACGCTGTGACTCTGTGATTGGTAATCTTAGAATACTATTTCTAGTGGCTTATAGCTCCAGCTTCTATAAAACATAAATAACTAGGCAATCCTTTCACAGTGAAGCAATGCTTAACCTTCTCAGATCTTCAAGATCAGAGAAGGGAAAAAAACCCCATTCAATGTGTTTTAAGAAATAATTTTTTCCGTAACTTATTCTTTCAACCAAATGGTTTCTGACCTTTTCCTATGCTGCTGCTGATAATTTGTGATCCAATGGCATCCACAATGTGCTCATGATTTTGAAATGCAGAGGTAGAAATAGGAGCTGTCTGGGTCAGTGATTGGGTAATAAAAAATGGAGTAATTAATCTCATGGTTCAGATCAAATTTGGTGAAGTGCTCATTCAGCCTGACCATTTTATTTAAGAGTAGTAGCAACAGCTACTATGAGTGCTGCTGTGCACTCTGACTTGCAAAGCAGAGATGCCATCTAGCTATATGTCACTGAACCTCTTCTGATACTGTGAATGGCTGGATGGTTGCTTGATGGCTCCTATGGAGGCTTTTCCACTGGTCCACTGCCACTGCGAATGTGCCTTCTTTCGCCTTTTCACTGCTGTGAAAGAGGATATGGCAAAGCTCAGCAAAGCCACAAAATAACAGCATCCTCCATCCTCAGTGTAAAGAATAACCATTACAAAAAACTGACTCTCCAGTAAGTGCTTAGGATCTTTTATATAGTGTAAGCAGAAAATGTAGTTGCCCTCAACTGGCAAATTGAGGTCCCTTGATAATGCAGTTGCATTTGTATTGTTTTATGGTGATGGCTGCTGAATAGAGCATTTTTTTTTCCTGCTAGCTTCCCTTCATACAAGAACCAACATACTTGTAATGCAGATTTCTTTGATATACTGTAGTATCTCACAAATCTCACTCTGTAGGGACTTAAATACTTAGCTGTAAAACTATTTTCTCAATTCTGAACTCTTATATGAAACCTAACCTCCATCACTCCCCCAAATCCTGCAAATCATAGTATACATTGAGAATGAAAAGCAGACAAGTTATTTTAATTGGAGGGTACGTAATAATTAATAATAATAATAATAATAATAATTGATTTATACTTTTATCCAGTATATAGGTATTCGTTTCAGAACTTGAAATTATTTTTTGTTGCATCTCTGTTAAATGGATATTGAATTTGTGGTGACAAAATGTTACACCAGTCCTCTGGCACTAATATTTTCTAATATAATTGAAATCTGAATTGTATCTAACATGAAGTCTAACTATCATTTTAGATAATTGCAGTGATCTTACACATTTGTCATAAAGCAAATATGCTAAAATAGCCTTAGATGTCTTTGAGTGATGCATAGTTGACCTTATTAGATGGTTTCTTGAAGTGTGACAGCAGACTAATACTTTCATGTGAGCAATGCAGATAGTAAAGGTCAAGGAATGAAGATGACAACAACAAATCTGACTTTCAGCACTGTAAAGTGAAAGCCATTAATGATAATGTATATTATTACAGCCAGGACATAATGTAGGGCTTCAAACTATGCAACACAATTTATTTGATTTATTTCAATTTACTCTTATTTTATTTGTGCACTTAAGAATGAGGATTGGTTATATAAAGAGGAAGCAGAAGGATATATTGTTCCCCACCCTTTCTTTGTCTAAAAGGATGTTTACAATTCTTTTTCCCCAATGGTTTAAATTACTTTTTAAAACAACGAAGCTTTATTTGCTATTTTTTCTGTGTTGAGCATAGCTCAGCTTAATTTACTATGATACAAAAAACCTTATGGCCTGTATATTAGAAGTCATAGGTATAAAACAAATTGACATTTTCTCAGAAATAGTTGAGAATGTTTTACAGTATCTGTATTCTGAGGAGTAATGATAGTAGACAGATTTTTATCTGAAGAAGAATGAAGGTAGAGGCTGCAATTTATGAGAATTTTTTTTTTCATATTTTTTTTTTTAAAGTCAGTTCATAGGCCTGGTCTAGTCTAAAGATTAGTGTCATCCTTGTGAGAAGTTGTACTGACGTGCATCCTAAGGGCCCTGGCACACACCTCTGCTGATTCTCCTTGGGGAGGCTTCATGTGTTACAGCCTCTCGCTGCTTCGTCTCATCTCCCTGACAAAGGATACCAGCGGAGTGGCCAGGGCAGCAGGATGGTGCATGGGTCTGTCAATCAGCCGTAGCTCAGTTTTCTATCTGGCATTTTGATGTAAACCTGCCATAACTGGTTGCAGCTAAAATGAGCTGGGTTAGAAAAGATTAAGTGGCAGTATTTAAATGATGTAAGGTAAGCTGTCTCATTGCCTCGTTTTGACTGAAACAGATGAGGCGACATGTGTAGACCCTGCCTTGTTGTCTGGACAGGTAGTGAGTTCAGGTTAAGGGTGATGAAGGGCAGGTGGGAACAGACACCTTCTTCAGTGGCACAGGAGAAGGTGTCCGCCCACAGCCTCAGAGTCCTTGGCTCATGGCTCTGTGGTCATTAATACCATATCCACCCATTCCTGCATTATCTGACAGTGCAGTTTTGAGGCACTGAACACCTAGATGCATAACCACATTTCAGATGGGCACTGCTAAATCAGCATGTAACTGTTCATAGAGTCATAGAATGGTTAGGGTTGGAAGGGACCTTAACGATCATCTAGTTCAAGCCCCTCTACCATGCGCAGGGACACCTTCTACTAGACCAGGTTGCTCAAAGCCTCATCCAGCCTGGCCTTGAAGACA
>NW_010239745.1:60643-76223 GCF_000690775.1 Eurypyga helias | reverse complement strand
TGTAAAAAGTCCTCTCCCAGCACCCTTGTAGGCCCCCTTCAGATACTGGAAAGCTGCAATGAGGTCTCCTTGTAGCCTTCTCTTCTCCAGGCTGAACAAGCCCAATTCTTGCAGCCTTTCATCATAGCAGAGGTGCTCCAGCCCTCTGAGCATCTTTGTGGCCTCCTCTGGACTCGCTCCAAGTGGTCAATATCCTTCTGATATTGAGGGTTCCACAGCTGGATGCAGCACTCCAGGTGGGGTCTCACCAGAGCAGAGTAGAGGGGGAGAATCACCTCCCTCGACCTGCTGGCCTGTTGTCACCTGTAGCAGCTTCCCACTGCAGATTACACCGTCAGCTGCGAGAAAGCAACATGGCTGGTGTTTTTGCTGTGGAAAACCCATCCTGCTGCATTGTGGGGGTGTCAGCGGGGGAGTTCTGTAGGGGGTCTAGTTTTCTTTCTCTGAAACCAGTCAGTGTCTCATGCACAGCATCTGATCATTACCATCTACATCTTGCTGCGGCAAGGGCAGCGTACCATTTTCATCTCCTCAGTAAGTGGCAAAAGCTACAGGAATTTACACTTGACAGTGGTTGCTGTATGCAACTGGGGCAAGACTCCTTGCTCTAGGGACATGTTTCCCTCATCCAGTGGTGGACCATGCACAGCAAAGGAGGGCACATGGAGACCGAGTTGCAAAATGCTGAACTGGCCCTTTGCAAGAAGTTAGGTCTTGCTAGAAATGGTGGCCATTGACGATGGTGCTGATCTTGATCTTAAGGTGGTGTGGGAGGTAGTCAAGGTCAGAGTGACAGCCAGCACTAAGGGTGGGCATACTGTGGTTATTCAGAAGTTGGAGACTACTGAGTCCGTTTAAGAACAGTTCGTGGATATTCTTCAAACTTGACTGATGTATTTTCCATAAATGCATGGCTACTGCTGCTCAGTTGTACTTACATACTCTGCTCTTACTACAGCATTTTCACTGACAGCACAGCTCATCATTAGGAAAGGGTTTCATGCTGCACCAGTTAGGATAAGTGCTTTGCTGTGGCCTGCAGTTGTTCTGGCCAGCTTTGTACAACATTTCCACTGTTCTTGAGTGGAGTCTGTGTATCTGTCTCAGGACTACATACAACTGCTGACAGTTGCATGTGAAGACTGCATGATGTCAGTCCCATTAAGGTCTGCAGAGTCATGACATCACCCTTTGCACTCGGCATCCTTACTTACTCCTGATGCCGTGTTTCATGGGCCCATTCACTGGCCGCTTCAGTGATGACGAGGTTCAGCTCAGCTACCATCCAAGCTGATGAATATACATCCTCAGGAGGTTGTTATTTGGACCAGTTGTGACACTGTTATCAGCCTCCTTTTGAAAATCCTGTTGTCTGCTTTCTTTTGGCAATGCTCCAGGGATGCCATTTCCTTCTAAGATAATTACAGTAATGTCTGGCTTGTTGAATTGTCCCTCACTCTTTCAGCACAACAACAGCAATCTACAGAGGGCCAAAGGATAATCCTTCCATCCTGAGAAGTGTCTGGAGAATGTTACTGTACCACTTCAGGCTAAAGATCAGTTCCAGTTTTTCAGCTTTTGGAGTATTAGCAGAAATCCCATGTACAATCAATGAGTTTTTGATTAAGTACTAGGCACAAATGTAAGCTGCAAACTACTCCAACTCACTTCATTTTGCTGACTTTTCCTCCTATTTTAATTCAAGAGATTCTTATTGTTGATTCTTCTGTGAGCGTGTCCATGTGATTTCTGCAATAACAGTATGCTGGAGGGGTGAAGGGAGGTGAGGGAAAGGGATGGCATGGATCTTTAGGTTGCTCTGAGTACAAAACGCAGTTCGTGGCACAGTCTGGCCAAAACTACTGGAGCAAAGCAGAACACAAAGGTCCAGGTCCTCAGGCTGTGGTGGGTCTGTGACTAGCAGTGCTAGCCCATCTTTTTGGCAGCATGCCCAGACCCTGGCTGTGTTCCCAGGGAAAGGAGAAAACCTGGAAACAAATCACCCTCAAAACAACAGCCAAAAAAAGTAAATGACAAGCAGCCCTAGAAGCAAGTTTCCTTGCCTGAAGGGTGATGCTGGGATTCATCCTGAGGGTATGGATTCAAAACCAATTCTGCTACCACCAGTTTTTTGCACCAGGGGTGGGGGGGACGGGACAACGACGACACACGGACACGACGACAGACATGGACACGCTTTATCTCACCTTATCTCCCACAGTAGCTTGACCAGTCTCAGAGCCATCTGCTTCCTCCAAGGCAAAAAACTACTCTGTAATCCCAAATCCTATTGTATTCCACAACTATCTTTGTATCCTAATTCAAGATACAGACAAGTTTCATGTAAAATAAAGTAGTAATCAGGGAGTCTGTGGCATTGGGAGTAAATTATACATGTCTGTGAATGTTCTAGGTACCAGGGCCAAGCGCTAGTAAACAGCTTTCACCTCCAGCAGAAGGCACTAAAATAGTTTGTTGGGAATTATCACCGGCTAATTACAGCTCCTAAATGACATCAGAGAATGTGGGGGGATTGTGGTAGCTAGAATGTGCCAAATCTTTGCCTGGCAATATTCTAATAATTTACTATCACAGGAGGCCAAATTCACAAGCGCGAATTAGTTTATTAGTACAGACACATCTAGGGAGTTCAGTATCTTCCTTGTCTCCATTGTACCTCCACGTAGACCCTTGTTCTTGATTCTCTGTTGGTCCAGCTTCCTTTGGTGTCCATACAAAAGCATTTATATAAGAAACTTACAATAAATTGAGCTATTCTGTATACTGACAAGTCAAGTCATTCTGCGTATTGGACCTGTTGGACAGAGTGTCTGGTACTTCTGCCTGGGACCATTTTAAATGGCAGTAGATGATTCAACATAAAAACCATTGCTATATATGTGGTATGAAATATGACTGTCTTAGATCGTGTCTCTCTGATACTGGGCAGGCACAAATGCAGCATTGTTGTTGGATTTGCTGAATGCTGAGGCTGGGTCTTAGACAAAAAACATTGATGTCAGCAAAATCGGAGGAAAATGCCCAAAGTAGAGTCCCTGGGGTTGCATTAACCTTTGCATAGTTTGTCCAAAGAACTCCAGCATCTCTGTGTGTGGGAGGATGCTTGACTGTGCTTTCATTTGAGATGCTCTGTCCTTACCTAATTGTGTTACACAAATAATGATCCAGTGAAGTAGAATCCTGGCATGGAGCCTAACTGCAAAGCATTTAAGAGTGTAAAATGTAGAAATAATATAATTTATTCTGCATTATTGGGAAGAACCTTTTCACTTTAAAGAGCTTTTATTGATTTGTTGAAGAAAGAGGGAGAAGAAAACCCATATACAGTCAGCAACATACATCTCCTAACCTTCTTACTGAGTAGCCTACTGAGGTCCACAGTTTTCAATAGGATCACTCAGAGAGTAAGAGACTTCTGTCTCTTTTCTCTCAGTAAGGTTGGAAACACTGAATAAAAAAATAAATAACTGTATTAAGAAATATATCTTTAAAATATGAAAAACATCTGCAGATTTTAAATAATTCTTTTCAGCTAATATTATTACTTGGACTAATTATTCAAATGCCCTCTAATCTATTTATTTTGAAGGGTTTACATGTCTCTGCACAGAGGTGAATTTTATTTTGTTAGTTGCCTGTTTGTTTTAATTGAGTTTGTTCCTACTATTCAAAAACGACTTGCTGTTCAAATCCAGTACTGGTTTTTCAGCTTGGGTCCTTATTCTGAGCATAGCCTGATTCTGGGGCCTTATTTCTTGGCTGGAAGTGGTGAAAGAGAACATTCAGCTACCAACTAGCACATCTGACTTCTCTGTGTGTTTGGATATTACAGTTACTGAGCTGGGCTCTGGAGGGAACTATTTTTATCCCTCATCACCAGAGAGGAGACTGCTGTGGGTTGGAGAGATTGAGGGAAGGCAATAATAAATCTAATCTAGAGGGATCCTGATGTAGGGCAGGGAAACAGACTTCAGATAGCCTACTGACAGCTCTTCTGGTGTAATTCAGTAGGGGGATGTAACGTCTCATCTATTTTAAAACAAACAAATAAACCCTAAGACTAAGGAAGTTTCACTCTTATAGTAGTAAACTGTGCCTTTGTACTCTGAGCTGCATTTGCTGGGAAGTCATAAATACAAGATATGTAACTGCCAGCTACCATAATTTAAAGTAATTTCCTGGTTGAGCAGTATTAATGGAAGAGGTACTACAGTCATTTGCATTGTTGCAATACTAATGTTGAAGTTTATTCATATTAATGTTGAAAATAACAATTGTCTTGCTTGTGATAGCAATATTCTGAGCAAGTACTCCGTTTATAATGTTTAAAAATTGTCTAAGTAGTAAATATGTCTCAGCTTGTTATGACTCAGCTCATAAAATACAGAATATTTTAATACAATGGAAGAATGCTGATGCATTTTTTCCAAATTTCTCCAGTAACAATTTTAATAGCACTAGGCCAGAGTGTTTCTGATTGCTACTTGTCATCAACCCATCTAGCAGAAAAAAATAGTGGCTGGGATTTTCAAAGGGGCTTAGAAGGGTGAGGCACACAACTTCCTTTTAGCTTGTGCTGATAGGGTCTATTCCTTTTGAATGTAAACTGAGTCACTCATCTCTGTAGCCATATTCTTGCTATGAGTTCAGTGTCAACAGATGCCCTTACCAGATTAGACAATAAAAACAGACCGTTCTTTTTAAAGACTATTACCTTTACTAATTTCATAAGTCCATGAAATATGCTAAAAAGTAGTGACTGGGTTATTCACCATTTACTACCTTAGTAATGTTTTTCCCTGTGAAAAGGCAAGTCTCACTGTAACTGGCATCTCAGTTGGGAAAAACTTCTTGTATGTAGACAAATTACTACTAAAGAGGTGAAGAACTAAGAAATTTGGATCTTGTTTTATACTCCCTTTGCCACTTGGAACTCCTTTCTTATACGAGAGAAAACTGTTCTTTTAGTTTAGGCCAATAATGATAGGGTACACAGCGCCTGCCTGAGAAGAACAAGACTGTCTACTGTGCTAAGTTGTGTTAACCGACAGTTGTAGCCTTCCCCATCACTGCTCCTATTAAACACACCTAATTAATTGTATATACACGTACTCAATTTTCTAGCCAGAAAGAGTTATTATCTGCTGTAAAGGCACAGGTAGAAAATTACTTTGTCTCCAGGTTTTTACCTGCCAAAATTAACCTTCACTACATATACCTCTTTCTCTCCTTCGAAACTTGAACAAACACTTACAGCACATTTGATGTTCATCAGGTCTGGGGCTTGTCAGAAGAAGGTCTGGAGTGGGAGAGTGGGCTCCAAATTCCAGTCCAGAATTTTCCAGTTCCCTCTTTCTTCCTCTTTTTGGTGATCGTGCCCTATAAACCTCTACCATGTGAAGGAAAAGGAGCAAAAGAAGAATTCTGGAAATTTGGCTGATGTCTGTGACAGTGGTATGACTTGAGAGAAAGGAAATCTTTCAGACAGGTCTGGGGAAAATCAATATGTCCCTTTAAGGACTTCTGTTACATCCTTGCAGGTTCCTGGGGCATTGTTATGCCAAGACTTGGGGATGGAAATGGCCATATCTCCATTCATCTCACAGTGTTCTTGCTGATAAAATGTTGCTATGAACTGAGCGTTCTGTTGAAGAACTGGCATAAAAATCCTCAATGAGCATCCTGCCAGACTTAGTGCTATTGCCATGAAAGTGCATACTCAGAAACGCTGTACGCTGGAGTTTTGATGATTAATGGCCTCCTGCAATTTGGTCCCTACTAAAAGCGAAGTGATTTTTGAGGCAAACTGGCTGCAATAGTCTGAATATGTTGCAGTCACCTTCCTGTGATCATGGTGAGGAAAGGCTTAAGAGAGCACATAGTGATGGTGTAACATGTAACATCATGGGATAGAAAAAAAAAAAAAGCTGAATAAATGTTTTCACTCCTAATCATGTATGTAGACTTGTCAGGGACTAACTTACTGGGGAAAAGGAAGAGAAAAGATAGGGAGATTATACTACCCTTCTGTCATCTTCTGACAGGGAAATGACTTCTTTTCCCCCTCTTCCACAAGCATTTCTGGACACAGTGCATGGTTATGGGTACCCAGTGAGGACCTTGTCTATTTTTCGGTTCTAGGAATAACATTACTCTGGTGCATCCAGCTGGCAATATTTTAAAACATACAGTGAATTTTTAGGTTTTGTCGCAGAAGATGACTTGAATAGTTTCAATCTGCAGTGCTACTGTATATCCACACACATGCACGCAACCCTCAGATTTCTTATAGGAATTTAGAAAGGCATTTAATGTCCTTGAATATGCTTTTCATCCAAAAAAGAAAAAAAAAAAAAAGAGAAATTTCATGAATTTCAGCCTTCAATATCATCAGCTGAAAGTTTATTTAGAAAGTTTAGAAGAGACTGTTTTTCACTTTGGAAATTTACAATCATTCAATCAAGGAGCAAAAGCATGTACATAAGCACTAAGACCAATAGTAGAAGAATGGTTATTTTAACAAAATCTACTTTGGAGCAAATCTAGAGAGAGTCTATTTCCCTTTATAAATCCTGTGTAATTATAGCCATACAGGTGAGTGTGGCCCATTGAACCTGTGTGCTCTGCTGAGAGAAGTCATGAGTGACTTCTTTATTAGAACAGGGGCTGTGGTTCTTATGAACAGTTTGTAGTGAACAGCCTCTAGAAGGTAAAAGCTCTGCCTCCAAAATAAAACTTCAAATATTACATGCTGCCAGGCACTAGGCCAAGGCCTCAAGTACTGGAGAAAGATGAGAAGGTCGTATCAGCTTCTGTAGCCCATGAGTTTGGGTGTGCAGAGTACAGACATGCAGGAGTAGGGTGCTGCTGGCATAGCATCTGGCTCCCTTTACCTCTCAGTACAAATGTCCAGGTAGAGATTGACCAAGGATTCCAGGGAGAAATTCAAGTAATGCATAGAGTATAAATAGAAAATGTCTTATGTATTTTCCTACTTCTTTTGTTTCAGAATGAACCTTGCCTGCAGCATGACCTTAAGGTCCTTTGTGACTAAAGATAGTAAAACTTAATCATTGACTGTAGAGCAATTAAACTAAAAGGAAAGAAATGATTGTTCAAGTATTTATGGTAGACTTCTTTTCTTTTTTTTTAGTGTGCTGCTTTAAGAACATGACTTCTGTGCATAGAAGGAAATCTAGTAATGCTTCTGAAGCCAGGGAGGAAGAAAGTGAAACAATGCTGGTGTTCAACTTGTTATTAGAGGCCAGTTGCCGTGCTCCTATCAAAGAGCCTATATTATACACAGAATCTCTTTAGCAGAGCTTTATGAAATATGGTTTAGGTCCCAATCCAAATTTAAGACGATGCTGTGTTCCCAGACTAAACAAAACCAGGATGAATTCTGTTTGCCTCTCTTTAGTGATAAAAAAAAAAAGGAAAATTTTAAATAGGTGCCTTCTGTTAAACACCACCTCCTTCTTCCCTACCTCCGGCCCCCACCCTCATAACTGATGATTTCATACAGGAAGCTTGGACACAACAGTTGTTCTGCCAAAGCGTTACGCAGTTCAGTGATAACTGTCCAGTCAAATAAAGCTTTTGAGAAGAAAGGGGATAGGGAACTTACAAACTATACAGGGGTGATGGAAAAGGTCATAGTCAAACATCTCTGGAGAGAACAGAAGGTGAAAATAATGACCAGGGGACAAAATTAGAAAAGCATTTGGAGGGACCAGCTTCCACTTCTTGAAGAAGTGTGGCTGTGTGCTAGGGCAGGACCATTAGCAGTCACAGGGTGTGTCTGTGTCAGTGTTTTGTTTCAGGTCTGGGCTGCGTTTTTGAGGTAAGCCATCCACACCCCACGTGGATGCTCATCGTGCATTGGTAGCCTAATGAGGAATGAAACCAACTGCAGAAATGTACTCTGGGGATGGACATCCTGAACTTCAGCAACTAATGGGTGTTCAGTAGGAAGGATCATACCAGAATTAATTTCAAGTACAAATCTTCACAACATATGTGGTGGGATCGTGATGTCCTCGGCACCAGCTGTTTTTCCCTCGTCTGCTCGTGTTGAACTATAAACATCTTGCAAAGTTCCTTAGTGTCCGAGGACAGAGACGTTCCCATTCATCTTGTGCTTAACTGTAAGCATTTACCTGAGACAACAATGTTAGCAGCACAACTGATGGAGGATGATTGAGCTTCAGAAGGCAAGAGAGAGCAGCTCGGCTTTGTGAAGATCCAAGTCAGTGATGGATGTCTCTGTCCTTGTATTCAGGGATCATAAAGGTGGACAGGGATTTCGTTAGGGTGCCAGTGCCTCTATGGAAGAAATATTGACAAAACCACTACAAATTCTGGATAGCCTTTTGGATATATATACTGTCACCTCTATCACACTGTAGTTTATAATGTGATAGAAGCTCAGTTATTTACCTAGGATCTTATGCTGACCCACAGGCTCTAGCATGGATACCCACATGTAATATTAGTGATCCTGACACAAGTTATCACAGTCTATGATGATGTAAGGAAACTGCTATTCTGGAAATGTTCTTTTTTTTTCTACCTCAAAGACCAGGTGTGTCTCAGAATTCAGTTATTTTCTTGGCATTAAGCTTGATCCCAACTCATACAATCATATTTTAATAGATTACAACAAACTAAAAGTCCTGAATAAGCCCATAGGAGCACTTAGCAGAGACAGGAGGTCTTTATGGGCTGTCTCCATAAAACACAAAATGTGCTTCTTTGAATACTTGAAGACTAAGAAAACCCTGCGGTCTGCCTGGGCCCTGTGAGCAACCCGAGGCTGTAACCACCTCAAGCAGCCTCCCCCTAACCCCCACCCAGGCAACCCACCACCCTCAGGGGCTGCAGGACAGTGTCCATCAATGAGGACATGGCCTTCCTGGGATCACATTGTCCACTGGGGAGCAGGGTCATTCACAGTCTTGAGCTCTATTATAATTTTTTAAAGTCCATTTCCAGAAGATGGTGAAATGTCTTGGTGGAATCTTCACTGTCAAAATAAAAGTATTTTCTCTGGGCCAAAAAATGACTGTCCAACCTGCACACACTCTAATACTATTTTTCAGACCTGTGTCTATCATTAATAACAAATAAATACTCTTACACCAATTTGTAGAACAAGATATATGTACAGGAATAAATATAGTAATATGTTCAATTGCCTGCTTATTTTATACAAACTTTGTTAATCTATCTACTCAGTAGAGAGACAGTATACAAACTTTCAACACATAATAATTTCAGACCATTGACAATTTGTCTAGGCTCAAGAGACATTTATAAATTCTTCATCACCTGCAGACATTAATTACTTCCAGGTGATTCATTTTAGCTGAATGTTTTTATTTCTTACCACGTTTTCAAAATCTGGGGACAGCAGGTGTGATGGATAGTTGTCATTACTTTGCAATATGCTTGTCATTCAAAGGCTAAACCTGGTGGCATACAAGATCTGCCACAGCAAAACAGCCATGGTTCACTTTCCTTTTGTGATATCCTTGAAAGTGTTTTGCCATGCTGCAACAACAGTAGGAAGAGCAGCAAGAACAAGTTTCTTCAACTGGTTCTTTGGCCAGATCTGTTCTTCCTCTGCTTTTCTTGCTTTCCCTTAGAATCATCCTTCCTCCATCACACTTAGTGGATACTTGGTCACTAACTACATTTTTTTCAGAAATAATTTTTTTCTCCTTCTTTGAACGTGCTTTGCAGTCTGAAATTGCTTGTAGCAGTAGTGTTTTGAAATGGGATCCATTACCAACCCTTTGCAGTTCGTGTTCAAGCTATCTGTTCCGCTCCTCTGCCATTAAAATCCCCACAGATAATGAAAGGTATGAAGATTTTTATACTGTACAGTGTAATATGAGAGATCTAAACTTAAATTAGTTTGGGAAGATCATTTGGACTAATGTAGGTGATTTGTTGTTTGTGTGCATTGGTTGCAGAGTTGACAGCTTCTCACTGGTGAGCTCCAGTGAGAAACTGAACAGTAATGTTTGTAAATGTTCCATCTATAAGACAAAACAAGTTCTCCTCAAAACTGGGTTCTGTTCTCTTTTGTTTGGCAGCATAGTAGGTGTGTGACTTAACAGAAGCTATTCTTCCAAACCTATACAAATTAATGATCATCTCACATCTTAATCTATAACTGTGAAAAAAACATTTCTTGTTTTTATTCATAATTACTACTCACTGGTATTTCCTTCAGTTATGAAATAACTTGTGCTTTCTGCTTTAAAAAATATTTGAAATGAACATAACAGGAAATGTGTTTAGACAAAATGCTTACAGTGCATCATGTATAGCATATTCAGTAGTTCATACACTACCTTGCAGTTTTCAAATCTGTCTATCATCTGCTTCGCACAACACCTACCAAAACATGATTCTGGGACATGAGAAGGCCTCATTTTTAAAAACATCTAGAAATATTTTCTAGTTCCACTTTTAGAAATGAAATAATTTATATGACTATAAACCCAAATAAATAACACATAGCTGTTTTAATATTCATGAGCAACATTTTACAAATATTAGCTATCAAATCCCTACAGCATCTCTCCATAACAGATAAATATGGCAATTTTTATTTTACTAGTCAAGAAACAGCTAAACAGACAGAGAATCTACTTCCCCTACATACTGCTGACAATGAAAGAAAAGCAAGATTGGGAATGACTTGTCCAGGAGCACCCAGTTAGATATGGGATTATAATCAAAGTAGATGGAGCCTCTGTGAGTCCCCTTAGCTCATCTGTAAATGCTGGGACTTTCCCTGCTTAGACTGAGACTGAATTAAATTATCTCTGTCTCTTTCAGACTAAAGAACAAAGTGAAAAAAAAGCCAAACTTTAAAATTCCATCTAGGAACCTAATCAATATCAGATTAGTAATTACATTGCCATGGTTAAAGTAACCTAGTATTATAGAATACAATATGTTCCCCGCCCCCTCAGTTAAAACTCTGAAGTCTTTTGAAGGACTTTCAACTACCCTGGACAAGATGGGTGATCAAGACCATTTCTGTATCAGTTGCAACACAGAAGTTTTTGTTGTATTAAGCTGTCAAGGATCAAAGATTCACAACAGGTGTAGCTGCAGGCCTTCCCCAAAATCCCCAGTGTGCTGGACTGCACAGGCAGCACATGTATAATGCAGTAATACATATATATGTATCTAGTATAGGTACAGCCAACTCTAGTCTCTCACTTGGGATTTCTATACCTGTGCAGTAGAAAAAAAAAGGCACATTGCTTTGCATCATCAGAATATAGAGGCACGAAGCTGGGAATCCATCCCAAGGTTGTTTGCCAAAAAATCTGGTATTTTATGTCATCAATGAAATCAAGCATTTAACAGTCAGTTCCCATTCTGTGGTAATTCACCAAGAATCAGAAACTTGGTACTGCGTTCACATACTGAGAAGTCAGTATGGGGTTAATACTCTTCTTGTGTTGATCTGTCAGAATACAAACAACATGGAAACATAGCTGGTTTCCTGTGGTCTGGGGCACTGGGGCATGTGGAGTTAACAGATGACTCCAAAAAGCGATGAGTAAAAATCCCACTTGTTCATAAGTTGCACAACATCAGGAGAAAGCATCATCTTGTTACAGACATCTGAGCAAAGCCTACGGCTATAAAATGCTGTAGAAGCAGAAGCTTCAGAAACTCAGCCGGGGCTGTGGCTTTCCCAGGGCTCTGCTGGCACATATGGCCAGCAGTGGAGCTCATATCCAAATTGCCCTGAGTGCTCTTGGCCCCAGCTTTGTGTTTGTAAATGTTGGATGAACTAAAACTTGAAGCCAAAAAAAGAGAAAGCTGTCCGTCTTTGCAATAATTTGGGTTTGTGCCCATTTCCTAAGGGCACTATGATCACTTCCCTTGTTTAGACTGGGGTGACAGAATGGTGTTTAGGTGCAAACACAGAAGGCAAAGCTTTCTAGGCTCAATATGTTGGACAAGTTTCCCTGCTTACACTTTGTGGCTGTCTTGTCACTAGGAGTAGAGTTTTCTTTGGGGAAAACTTAGGAGGTTCCTGTCAGGTGTAGTCAGTTCCCATGGACCTCACCCATCCATCTTGGCTAAAGTTACCAGTTACACAGTTTTACAAATTCAGCCTGTTTGTGGGTTGTGATCTAAACCAGACCTATGAAATAATCCACTGAAGAAAAAGGACTCTATCCTAAACGTGTATATTTAAATCGTTGTCATTACGGTTCTTTTGCAGAGCACAGCCGTACAAATTGCCCCATCAGTACGACTGAGGAAACAGCAGCTGTAGGACAGGAGGGGAAATAAAAAGTCCAGGTGTGGGCAAGGCTGGAACTTCATCAATGGGTTGCTGTGAAAGGATTTGCAATATATAACCATGCTTTTGGCACTCCCTAAAAATACCCACAGTAGACAATTTGCACCAAGGGACAACTCTTCCAAAATGAAGTCACACTGTGGGCTGCATTCTCAAATGAGAGAAAAAAGGCTGCCTGTTTCTGAAAATTAACTTTTGCCATTCCTATGCTATTGCTTATAATGCAGATTTCCATTATTCCTGGAAGTCCTAGCATTAGAATAGACCATTAAAACCAGTACTTTATGTCACTCCGTTTGATTGCACTTACAGTAAAAAGCTGCACTGGGAAATTGACTGGAATAGCTTGCAATGAGAGCCTTTTTCTGGTTATCTCAAGTGGATTAAGTTAAATTTGAAAGAGGGGCAAAGGAAACACTCTGCAGAATAAGAGTTCCTGCATAGAGAGCTACTTCAGAGTAGCCACTGCACTTTAAAAGTGGCATTCTGCTTTATTTTGAAATAACTTCTAAAAGTAGATAAGCCTAAGTTTCTTTCATAGCTCTGTTAACATGAAGGATCCTTAAAGTGGGTGTGAATGTGATTAAGTTTAGCACCCACATTCCATTATAATTTATACCCACTTTCAGGCACATTACGCTGCTAGAGTGGTGAAAAGAGACATTCACATCAGTCCCAGGCTATTTTATTTGGAAATTATTCTGATTAAAGCAGTGGTGCTCTAACAGCTAGCAGTGTAGTGATAAAATAGGTTCTTACAGTCTGTATGGTTGGGGGTTTCATTGGTTTTGTTTCGGTTTGGTTTTTTTTCCCCCAAAGTGTTGACTTTTTTTGGCATTAGAAGAGGACTTTGGTTCTAGCACAGATATTTCAAGGAGACAGTGGGATGGAAAAATCCTTTGCACCTGCAGGTGCTTCAGATCTCTAACTGGGGATCCCTGTTCTAAAATGGTCCACGCTGTTATTACTGGCTGTGTTACCATAGCAATGCGAACTCTGTTTGATATGAACATTCTTCCCTACAATTACTACAGCTGATGAGCACAGTAACTATCATAGCTTCCTAAGGTGCACTTAAAATAGCAGAGGCAAGGGAATGCATTCTTGGAATATATGGTACATTCTTTGCAGGCTGTCCTGAAAAATCTCTCTCAGTGGGAAAGTTCAGCTTGTCTTCTGTGGTTATGGAGGAGATATTTAAGATTTTTCAGGATAAAGGTTATACTGGGACAAGACACATCAATAAGCATAGAAAATACCTTGTTACTGTAACACAGCATGATTTATATTATCATTGCTTAAATCATCTTACTGTTACTAGCTCTACATACCACCAGACATAACAGAACAGGCCCAGGAGCAACATAAACTGGTGTCACACAGTGGAATAACTTAACTAGTAGTTTTTCAGTACTGGAAAAATTAGTACCTGTGGTATGCTACTAATCATCCATCTTGCATCTTCAGAAGTGAGAAGCTGTTGAAATAGAATTCAGGCTTTTTTTTTTTTTTTTCCCCACAGCAGAATGGCAAAACCAAGCAAAAAATCCTCTCAAAGAGAACCTGAAAACCTTTGTAGACCAATGTTTATACCAGTGGATAATATGTTTTCAGGATTTTAAATCTTCACAAAATCGCTGGGACTAATCTTTTGCACCTACTAATTTTTGTCTTAATATATAGATTTAAACATAAATTCTCTAACTGTGATAATGCTTGATTCATTGAAAAGGAGATTTAAGATACAAATTTGTTTTATCTACTTTTCTTTTTTTCTTTATTTTTTTTTTAACATTTTATGTGATGGTGAGCTCTAATAGGGTATGCTATACTGCCAGGGAGCTGCTTATGCTATCTTAACTTATGAAATTGATTACCTTCAGTAATGACTATCTTCATTAATAGGACTTCAAAACTCACCATTTGTTGTTTTTTCTTTCCAGAATTGGTACAGTAGTGTGCACGATAGTCACAAAACCCTTTAGCAGCAAAAGTATGGATTAAAGAGGTAATGAGATACAAGGGGAATTGAGATATCAACTACCAACAACTCCTGAAAGTGTATTGAGATATGAGTTATCTGTCTCAATATAAAATGCTAGATGAGAAAACATAGAGGTGATCCCCTCATGTATTATATTTTCATGAAATATAATTAGAAAATGTATTAGATTTATAATTGTGTATTTTCTTTCTAGATCTTAATAGAGTCATTAAATACTAGCCATTCAGTCTGACAGGCAAACCATTCTCTCACCACAACATCCTTAGAATTCTGGTATCTTTTAAAATATCCTGGTGTGTACATAATCTTGTCATGTGTACAGCACAGGCATCATTCTCTGGAGATTACTTTCACCTGCTTTTGCTCTGCTCTTTGAGTCTCCATATATATTATTAGAGAGACTTCCTGTAGTATATGTATCTATACCATTGATTGTTCATCTGACTTACAGAAAGGACTTTAATAAGTTACACAGCTGAGTAATTATTTTCCGTTTGTACATTTTGGCTTCATATCTTGGGATAGTCTATATTCACTGTGATTCACTGCTCTGGGAATCTCTTATCCATGAAGAATGTAGATTTTTTTCTGCTGCTTTCTTAATTTCCTGGTCATTGGCAGGGTGCCTAAATGCCATGATGCTTTGAGCTCAGTCCTGTGTGCTAATGTTCTTGTTACATAGGTAACAACAAATACCTAGATGCAGAATCTCCATGAAACATGACACACATCAGATTTTTGACTTCCAGAAAATGACAGCATGTTGGCTGTTTTATTCAGAGTGGCTCAGCTGTGTAAAAAAGTCTTTCCAATGAGCTGGACATTTGTTTTGTTTGTTTGTTTGTTTATTTTAACATTTCCCAAGTTTTCTAATATTAAAATCTTTCCAGAACCAGTGTTGGAAATGTTAGTTTGTCTGTGAAAACTTTTACGTATGCACAGTGTGGGGGAAGCACTGCACTGTGGATCTAAAAAGAGAGTTAGGACAGTCTGTGTAAAAAAGTCTTTCCAATGAGCTGGACATTTGTTTTGTTTGTTTGTTTGTTTATTTTAACATTTCCCAAGTTTTCTAATATTAAAATCTTTCCAGAACCAGTGTTGGAAATGTTAGTTTGTCTGTGAAAACTTTTACGTATGCACAGTGTGGGGGAAGCACTGCACTGTGGATCTAAAAAGAGAGTTAGGACAGTCGCCGGAGTTTCCTATCTGAC
>NW_010239745.1:52060-60619 GCF_000690775.1 Eurypyga helias | reverse complement strand
GAACCAGGCATCCGTGGTTATATGTACTGTACAAACTAACCTGGCCTTATCTTCTGTGGAACTTGTCATGAGGCTCCTGTGATGAAATGCCCTCAGTGACACCTTCAGAAAGAGCGGACAGTAGTATCATGTCACTAACAGTGGTTAAAGTAAATGTCTTCATAGGCTTCAACAGGCCTACTGCCTGTGCTACAGTGAAAGATTGCCCTCACTGTAAATTTTTCTGTCAAGCTCCCTTACTTTTGATAAAGCCTCTATGTTATTTTCGCTTCCACTATTTAGAGACTTACGGTACTTTAATAATTTATCCATATGGACTTGTACCACACAATGTAGCCAAAACGTGATGTTCACCAGCATCTCTCAGGCCCATTGTTTATCATGAGCCTGACTGACATTGGTTTCAGAAATCTAATAAACAAGTACACTAATGTCCATTTAACTACAGCATGCCTTAATCATATTCCTCTAACTCATCCTCCAAATTATTATTTTTTAAAAATCTCTAGGTAAAAGGCAGTTTTTAATATAAATTTCCTTACTGTCATTAGTTTGAGCAAAAGGTTGAAAACCATCATTTGGCTTCAACTGTAGCACAGCCAAATCCCCTTTGGAAGCTGGTTAGGCTGAAATGAAAGGTTGGGGAATACATGGGTGAAGGAATTCCAAAACATTACAGAACTGGTGAATGTCACTGGTGATCTGGCCCATGGAAAGGGCTCTTTCAGACACCATTCCCCAGTATAGATTCCAGAAGTCCTGTTTTTCAGACAGGGCAAAACTGACCGTAGTTTATAAAGAAATATTTTAACATTGCATGTATGACAAAGTGTAAACCCCAGAATTTCAGCCATGCAGTGACCAGAGTGGCTATGGGAGGGCTACACTGAACCCCAGGTCTACCTACATCTCTCTACAGGTCTACCTTGCTACTGCTCTTACAGTGCTCCCCCACCATCTCGTTAGCAAAAATGAATGTATCCTTTTTCCTAACTTTTGTTCTGCATGTCATTGTATGCAACCGGTTTAAATAAATTCCTTAAGACAATTTTGAATGCTTCTCTGATGAATTATTTCAAATAAGCTGCAGTTATATTGATGAGTGAAGGGGTAAGTTATAATATGCAGCATCTATTGATGGATTCATTAAGTGTATGTAGATTTGTATTTCTCCTGTGTTTTGCTACATGAATCAAACATCAACTTTACTATCACAATCGGTCTGTGTAATGTATTATGAGATAGCACATGTCTACAATATATGGTTAGGAGAGGCTGATCTATGGTAATATGAAGTTAAAGAATTTTTTACTGCATTCATGATGTGTGCATAATTTATTGTTGCCTGAGGTAAATTTTAGCACATGTCATTTATTCTTGTGATTATCCATTAGGAAAATATGTGTAGATTACTGACTTTAGTCAGCCTTCCTTCCTTCCTTCTATTTTTCTTTCTTTTTTTTTTTTTCATTCATCAGCTCTTTTGTACTATGTTATTACTTGCAAGAGTGAAAGTTTTCACCTATGTCCCCAAGCAAAGTGCTGTTAGTATTGAAATGAAAGGAAGATCTTCATCAGGTGCTAAGACAAGACTGCTGTGGTCTTTTGGGAGGGGGAGGATTACACGTATTCACGGAACTATGGTGCTGTGGGACATTTATGACTTTGAGAAGAATAATAAAGATAAAGGCTGAATAACATCGACTTCAGACTTTGTCCCTGGCTAATGAAGGGTTAATGGCAAACTACTGGAGTACCACACTTGTCCCTTACCCAACTCCCAACTTCTCCACAGTGATACTTAAGATCATAAATAGAAAATGTCACCTCCTATTAAAACCTGAAAATGTTTAAAAACCTTTAAAATATGACTATGCTTTTATTTTTACATCTCATTTAATAAAAGCATCTACCCCCCACTTTGGGGCATATTTACAGTTTCTAGAATTTCTGTTAGAATGTGTCTTTTTTTACACAAAGTAGGTGACCTTACTAAGGCACACAGAATACCCTGAAAAATGGTAAAGTCAACTAATTTGCAGTACTATGAACTGGTTTTGGTACTGACTAATTTAGGATGCCTGATCTAAGATCCTTTAAATAATGGTAATTGGCTGATAATGGTTAAAGAATTGTGGAAAAGAATGTAGTTATGGTGACAGAATCCACCTGAAACTTCACTGAAATCAGTAAGAAAAAATATAATAACTGAACAGTACTAGTACTTGCAAAGTCTAGATTAAGAAAGATATTGCAGTCAAAACCTTGTTGAAGGCAGTAGAAGTGCTTTCATTGGCTGTGAGCATATATGGATAAGGCTTGTGAAGAGTCAAATACTTATCCAACAGATCCTTCATGGTCTCTTATAGTACATAAATGCCAAAACTTTAGTGTTCTCCACTTTTAAAAGTGGAAGCATTCTGGTTACAACTCAGAAAAAAAGGTTGGTAACACAAAATGTAAATATGACAGGGAATTCGTCCAAGTGAGGAAGGACATTCTGTTTCATTCATGTCATTTGTCATTTATAATGCCTGTTACCTGAGAAGAAGATGACCTCTAGTATTTATTGTATTTTGAGAACCAAACCTGTACAACAGCTTTATTAACACTTGGAAACTTCATTGTTGAGCAATGTTAGTACACTCTTGGCTTTGGTGCCATCATTGTGTCCTGTAGACAAATACTGAAGATGAATTTTTTAACTGCTTGTGACAGGAAGAAAGCCACAGTTTCCTGATTTCAGCTGAAGTCATTCCACTTTTTTACCAAGTTGAATATTGGTTTAATTAAAATGAATGGTTTTTTTTTTTTTTTCCAGAAGAAAGGGAACCTGTACAAATAAATAAAACAAATAGAAAACATTTATGAAAAAGAGATTATTTATTATTCCTTCCTACTTTGGCTATGGAACAAGGAAATAAACTGTAACTTATGCCTTAAAAGAAAAAAAAAATGTGAAGGTTGAATAAAGTTAGCCTAATTCACCTGAAGAAAAAGAAAACAAACAAAGAAAAAGTTTTCAGAGATCACCATTTCTGTACAGCAGTTATATTCACAAAGTAACCAGCCTTTACAATGACCTGCTAAAAAAGCAGTAGATGAGGAAAACATTGAAGAATTTTGTGGTCTTCTCTTTTCTCCCTTTTTCTCTTTCTTATTAAACTAAAATATTTGATGCAAAAGTTTAATATTGTGTGTTAGAAATTGTTTTTCTTGCACTGTTCTTCTACCTGAAAAAAAACCCCAAAATACTGTATTTTAGTTTCCTGATTCATTTAATGGTTCCTTGGAAGACCTAGTCATGGTCATGATCTCTTTTAGACCCAGTTCTCAAAAAAGTTTATAAACATACTTACTTCACAAAACTTGAATGTCCCTTGATAGAGCATTCTACTCAACAGTAAGAATATTACATATTTGCAGGGTGGGACCTAAGGTCTTAGCCCAACGGTAAAGGAATTTAATCTATAATAATGCCTTTAATATAGTGTCTGTTTTTGCATTAAATAAATGTTAAGAATCACAAAGGGCAACCAGTTCAGACTGTCTGAATTAAAAAAAGTTCTTTCCTTTCCTGTCTGTTTTTAATTACTTTGTAGTTGAAATTGAATGAAAATACTAGGTCTCAATCAAATTTTGTGTGTGTGTGTGATTTCTAGCTTGAGTAGTGAATGTGAAGAGTAGTAGTGTGTGCAGGGTGGAAGCTGACTTTACAGTCTAACAAATTAAGAAGATATAAGCCCAACTTCTATTTCAATTTTTAGAATTTTTTAATATTCTAAACTCAGAGGTAGAGCAAAACAAAATAGAAGGTATTATTTATTTTACAATTTAAAATAGAAATACTGGTTGCTTTGTGGGCATTTAGACAAATGTTTTTTCACCCATCAGTTATTTGATGAAATATCCTACAACTTCCTTCTCTGCAGATGTATTTAACACATCTTCAGTGTTAGATATTATATTTGCTAGAGTTTTAAGTTGGTGAAATTTGTGATATTTAGTAAATATTTTACCAGAAAATATTTTTGCCATAAATTACTTAGGAATTTTAATTATGCTACTGCAATGAAGTATATTAATATATTTTACTTCTGATCTCATCTCATCTCTTTCTGTTTCTGAAAATTCCTCTATGTTCTGTAGGAAGAAATTATAAATAGTGAGGGAAAAGCAGAAGTAATGACAAAACCTAACTTTAGACCAGCATGCTTTACTTTCTAGGATCCCTCTGTGGTCAGTGAAGAAAACCAGCCCAGTGTCCTCAGAGCCAATGCCTTCATGGGTGACCTAACTGTAGGCAGCCATCAGGATGTGACACCATGGTCTACTTAAATGCAGTAAAATACGGAAATATTCATCATTTATTCAAAAGATCTGCATGTCTGCATACTTCAATACATTTAGTTGCCTCTGAGAATGCAAAAACCCAAACAAGGATCTGTCATTACTGCTTAGGAGAATCTATCTTTCTCAGTCAAACTCAGATGAATAGATACTCTCTGAAGAAAGACAACAAAAAATGCTGGCTAGTATCCTACTCTTCTTCTTGGCGTGTTTTTTTTCCTTTTTTTTTCTTCCTCACTACCATCAGAGGCTGCCTCTCATCTCACATGGAGAGAAATGTGCAGTGAGAGGTTTAGTGGATCCAGATGCTGAAACAGGAGACACCCAGATGTATCTGTATGTGGAGAAAAACTGATAATGGCTAAATCAAACTATGAAATGAGTAGCACAAGAGAGGAGAAATTGATTAGACGTGCAGAAGAGGAATAGCAAATAGGTAGAGATAGATACAATGTGAAGGAGGAAAATAAAATTAAATGAAATTAAGTCAAACCAAAAGAAGCCCTATCTATTCATATACACATAAATATATGCAAATACATAACAGGATGTAAAATAAATAAACATATATATATTTCACATATGCAGAAAGAAAGAGAGAAGACAGAAAAAGATTACAGATGAATGGTCTCTCCTAATCGCATTCTTTTCATGTGAAGATCAGTCTTAGAAGCCAAAATTATGTAATCAAAATCATCTATTTTTTCCCACACAGTAGTGCGTATCAGTCTTAAGAATCTCCCAAATTCACTGCTTTTTAGGGATTTTCCTCAGCCTGAGATTTCTTTTGACCTGTGTGGAATTTCATACTTACTGACATTGACTTTATTCTCATCTATTAATTAAATTAAAATTCTGAAGGTTATTTGCTTCCAAACTGCCTTCACAAACTGGTAATGGTTTGTTGTACATTTTCCCTTCCCTGGAAAATGGGGAATTGAGGTTATCAGGGAAAAGGATAGAGCAGTTGCCCTCTGAAACTTCTTGAGGTGCACACAACGTGTGCCCAGATAACTGTGTGCCACTGGTGATATTTAAGCATGCTGGATAGAATAATTCAAGGCATTTACATGCTGTGTAGAATAAGCCAAAGCATTTAGTAAGGAACAGAAAGGTTTATTTTATGCAGACTTACTCTAAAAGTCCTCAGAACTTATTAAGTGATTAGGAAAAGGTATTAGACTGTTGCAGTCAAAAACATTTTCCTACTGATTAAAAATAGAAAAAATTGTCTGGGCTTAATGTATCAAATCAAGTACCTTAAGATGACATTAGCCAGTCATATGACTGAACAGAATCAGCCATGTGGAGCAAGCCAGCTGGAGAGGAGTTTCAGGGAGTGTTCCTGAAAGGCACATGGCGTGGAAGTCATGCCAGCACCTGTCTTTAGAGTGGCCATGAGTCAGATGGTCATCCCTGAACCATCTTTTCTTGGTTCATTGTCCTCCACAGGGAAGCCAGTTCTCACACTCTGAGAATGCTTCATGTGTTGAACCAAAGTTCAATGAGAGACAAACAGGAAATAAATTTTGAAACTGAGTATCTGATCTTCACTAAAATGCCACCTTTGGCACACTTTAGGTAAGTAAAAAGTTTTATTATTGTTATAAAATATGGTTTTCTTATACACACTCAGGTTCATGTGAGAGATGCAAAGGTGATACACCTTTGAGAACACGGTGTAATATTGCTTGGACATAGCTATCAATTTCACCCGGGCTTGGTTTAATGACTTTGACTTCCAAAATATCTTCCCAAAGCTAAGGCTTTACTTAGCTTGACTCGCAGATCAGTAAAGTATTTCTTCTCTGTGCTGTTTAAGTGGATTGTGAGAAACTGGAGACATGTTGTGTCTTACAGTGTAGCAAATTAATAACTCTTATTGAATTATAGTGTTCTGGGATTTGTGGAATTACTTTTGAGCATTCTAGAAAGTTTATAATATATGTCTCCTCTCTGTTTTGAATTTTGGGCATTTTTGAAATAGTTTTCTCTTTTGGAGCTTTAAAGCAAAAACAGTGTAATCTTAGCAAAGTGATTCAAAAGAGGACCATGTTAACTTTTTCATTTCATGTGGATTCATATCCCCCAAGTTTGCTTTGAGTGCTGAGTTCAAACAAACCAAAAATTCAAAGGGAGGCTCCACCCATATAATTGAATTTTTTATGGGGAACTTTTTTGCCCTTTGAGTCATAACCAGAATAATAATGAGTAACAACTGGTTTCCAGCCAAACTATGAATGACCCGGTTTTGTTAAAACTTAGACCTGCTCTATCTGGGAAAGTTACAAATCTTGGTGACAGTTTGGGTAGGCCAGGTTTAAATTTCAGCCTTCCTCTGCAAAACTGATGTAAATAAATTTCTTTTTTTTTTTTTTTTTCTTCAGCTGTGAGCTGTATTTAATTGGGATGCCCTGCTTTGCATATTTTTGTAACTTTATTTATTTATTTTTAATAGGAAGGATGATTTATTCAGTTTTTCTCCTATGATACTTTTCTGTGTGGTATGACTTCATCATCAGGTTAAGAGTACTGAGTATGGCTTCTTCCACAGTCTACTGCCAAAGGAAATATTTACAAGTGCAACTGGGGGAAGAGAGACTTTATGACTGTTAGAAATTTATTGCTGGCTACATAAATGTGTCATGATTCTTAGTGGTGCCTTGTCTAATTTAGACCAAATATAAACCTACGTATAGACAGTGCTGTGACATCCCAGTTAAATCTGCAGAAAGACTAGTTACTTGGATGGAAACATGTAATCTCATTCTAAGATCTAAGCACTAGTCCTAGTTTACCAAATTTCTTCAGGGAAGAGTTAGAAGTTAGGCATCCTTCTGTGAGTGCCTCATTCATGCCCCATATCTTTGTCTCCGTTGGTTTCAAGAACTTTCCAACGAATTTATTCCATGTGTATACTTAAAGTTTTAGGGATCTTTTTTTGTATTTCCATGGGAAGTAAATTTGCCTTTTTTTTTTTCCTTAATTTTACCATAGTTACTAGAAATCTAAGTTTTAAGAAACCTTTTATTCTTTAGCTCCACTATTTGTGCTGTTTGTTTTTTTCCTTATATTTACTCACCTGTGTGTATTTAGATTTCAACTAGTTAAGATCATGGATTTCTTCCACTATTCTAATCTAATATTACCTTTCTGCCTGTGTGTATGTTTCATCCATGTACTAAATAATTTCTGAATTGTTTATCAAGTTACTATTGCTACAAAAGTCACCCTTTAGAATGTAGTAATTTAGTGAACACAGACACTGGTTCCATCTTAAGATGATATGAAAATGTAAAATTGTACAAAGAAACAGACTTCTGAATTAATATGATGATAAAAATGATGAGAGTACATATTGTGAAGTGATAAAGTATAATTATAAATAGCAATTGCTTCCACTAAACAGAGAATGAAGCCTTTATTTCACATCATGCTTTATGTACAGAGACTACAAACTCCATCCAGAGGGACCTGGACAGGCTGGAGAGGTGGGCCACTGCCAATCTCATGGAGTTCAACAAGGCCAAGTGCAAGGTCCTGCACCTGGGTCGGGGCAATCCCAAACACAAGTACAGGCTCGGTGGAGAGTGGATAGGGAGCAGCCCTGAGGAGGAGGACTTGGGGGTACTGGTGGGTGAAAAGCTGGACATGAGCCGGCAGTGTGCGCTGGCAGCCCAGAAAGCCAACCGTATCCTGGGCTGTATCCAGAGAAGTGTGGCCAGCAGGTCGAGGGAGGTGATTCTGCCCCTCTGCTCTGCTCTGGTGAGACCCCACCTGGAGTGCTGTGTCCAGCTGTGGGGGCCCCAACATCAGAAGGATATTGACCACTTGGAGCGAGTCCAGAGGAGAGTCCTGAGCATCCAAAGATGCTCAGAGGGCTGGAGCACCTCTGCTATGAGGACAGGCTGAGAGATTTGGGGTGGTTCACCCTGGAGAAGTCTCCGAGAAGACCTTATTGCAGCCTTCCAGTACCTGGAGGGGGCCTACAAGGAAGCTGGGAAGGGACTTCTTATAATGGCCTGTAGTGACACGACAAGGGGTAATGGGTTTAAATTGAAGTCAGATAGATTTAGATAGGATATCAGGAAAAAATTCTTCACAGGGAGGTTGGTGAAGCACTGGAACAGGTTGCCCAGAGAAGCTGTGGACGCCCCATCCCTGGAAGTGTTCAAGGCCAGGTTGGATGAGGCGTTGATCAACCCGGTC
>NW_010239745.1:27660-52040 GCF_000690775.1 Eurypyga helias | reverse complement strand
GGCAGGGGGGTTGGAACTAGATGATCTTTAAGGTCCCTTCCAACCCAAACCATTCTATGACTTAGAGCACAGTAGTCCAAATTTCTTGTCACAGTAGCCTCCTAAAGTCTGGTGGAGGCTTCTGAAGACCATGATGACTTTCTTTTTCCTCATGACTGGATATGCCACATATGGTAACACTGGGCTTTCCTTGATGTACTGCCCCATACACGTACAAACATTTATGTGAAGGCAGTTTTTGTCTTTTCCCAGTTTGCACAGCTTCTGGAAAAAAGAGGAGCCAGAGGTAACATGTTGTTACTAGAACAGTATTTGGAGTTTGTTCCTGATTACTTTTTTTTTTTTCCTCAACAGCATTTTTAATCACTCAAAAGCAGGTGGCAGTATGTCAAATTTGTTATTCTGGAGATAGCAGCTTGTATTCAGTCACCATTTTTCTTTAGTTCATTTGGTCCTTTGGGTCCATTGCAATTGTTAAACACCATGTGAAAGCAACATTTGCAATTTGGTTGTGTGATGAAATAGACCCTGTACTTTCCCAAGATAAAATGGTATTAGAAAGCAAACTGCCAGAGCCAGAACACTACATCTACATCTTGCCCCTGGCTGTTGTCTGATGAGCCTTCAGGAAAAAGAGTAGATAGATGGAAGGACCATAGATGAAATGAATTGTCATGCTCAGAGACAGGTTGTGTACTCCTGTTTTTGTATGTCTTTGTAGTGAACAGAAGAGTATGATATCCATGCGGGGTTTAATTTAGCTACTACTAATAAAAAATACAAACTTAAGCAGGAGGGAAATATACACATTTTCTTATGGCCCTTGGCATTTCTATATAGACTTTTCAGAAACTAATGTGGTCTCATCTTTATTGCTGTTTTTATCTGTACTATCCAGATTAAAACTAGTACAGCTATGACCCCGACATTGCAAAAATATCATGGTTTGCAGTATAGCCAAGCCCTAAGCACTCAAAGGGGCAAAAAAATTAGATAACTGAATTTTCACAAAGAACCATTTTATTTTTATTTATATTGTCATGAAAGATTGTACTTGAGTTTGCCTTTGTTTTGTTTAGCTTTTTTTAAATTTTATTTTAATCTTCCAGAATACGTACAAATCTCAGAGTAAGAAATTACTTGCTTTTGGAAAGTATCTTCTCTGCTCCCCCCCCCCCCCCCAACTCCTGTTGTTTTTTTTTTTCTTTTCTGTATTTCATTCTTATCACTGGAACTAAAAGCCCAGAGGAAATATTGTTCTTGGGTTCATATAATAAATTAACAGATTTCTCATTAGTGCTGTGTACAGATGTTCAGTGGATATTTCCAGCCTTTGTGTAAAAATAAACTGTTAGAAATCCTGCATGAGGGATTATAATACCCCTTTGGTTTCTGCTCTCAACAGATCTGCGTGAGATTTGAGTAACCCTTAAAATGTGTCAGATTGGAAAGTTCTGGTGGCATAATGATTTAATATATTGTTTCATTATCACTGAGAGCCTGGATCAAATTCATGGAAGTCAAAAGTAACTCCACATTTGCACAAATTTTAATTCTCAAGAAATAACTACTCAGAAGCAGAGGAAAGTGCTTATAGAACAATTCAGTATTTTGACACACTCTGTAATATTGTCAACCTTTTTGGCTGATTTTTAGTAAGTAATTCACTGCTTCTTAAATATAAAAAAACTGTCAGGTCGAAAATTAGTACAATGTATTTTTGCTCTTTTTCTGTCCTGTTCCTTAGCAGATTTGGAAAGTTAACTATAAATAAGTTAATATTTTGAATTAATAATTGTTTATTAAAGAGTTTTAATAATTAAATGTATTAATACAATTATGCCTTATATATTAGGCATAAAATATATTCAAAAAGAACATACATGTGTCGTGGTTTAAATGTAATCAGCAAATAAGCACCATACAGCCACTTGCTCACTTCTCCCAATGGGATGGGGGGGGGAAATCAGAGGAAAAAAGTAAGAAAACTCATGGGTTGAGTTAAGAACATTTTAATAATTAAAATTAAATAATGATACTACTACAAATGATGATAACAATATGTAATGACAAGGAAAATAACAACAACAAAAAGTGAGAGACACACAAAACCCAGGGGAAAAAAAAGTTTCAGGTAAAAAAAAATGTTATACAACTGTTCACCTGGCAACTAATGTCCAACTAGTCCCCAAACAGTGATTCCCTGCCCCTGGCCACCTCCCCCAGCTGCTATACTGAACTTGATGCCATATGGCATGAAATATCCCTTTTGGTCAGTTGGGGTCAGCTGTGCTGTCTGTGTCTCCTCTCAGCTTCTCGTAGAGAAGAAGCTGGGTTCACAGGGGGAGTATGAGTAACTGAAGAAGACCTTGAATTAATGTAAATATTGCTTGGCAACAATTAAAACATCAGTATTATCAACATAGTTCTCAACACAAATCCAAACGCAGTCCCATACTAACTACTATGAAGAAAATTAACTCTATCCCAGCCAAAATCGGCACAACATGTTTCATAAGTGTCCCTAAGAGTGGAGTGTTTTAGACTAATATCAGAGAAAAATTAGATAGAAAACTGAATTTCAAATCAAAATGTCCCAACTGGGAATTTTATTCTCTTTAAAGACTTCAGTAAAATGTATTTATTCAATTTGTCACTCTCTTCTGACTTATTTTCTCTACAATTATGAATTATTATTTATTTTTTCTGACACTTTATGTGTTTTCCTAGTTTTTTTGGTCTAGTTATTTGATTATGTATTATGGAAAACACACGCAGAAACCCTATGAGTTTGCTCAATAATTTTTTTTCTTTTGCTTAAAGGATTGCCGAACTTTAACTCTTTGAGTCGAAATGTTCCCTCATGTAATTTCACTGGTGAGTGACAGGGAAGGAGTTTCAATGAGATATGATTTGTCTAGGTTTTTTTGAGGACAGAAAAACTGTGTTTAATTGCCAATGTCAGAACTGCTGGTAAGTATTGCACTGAGTTTTCTTATACTGTCTGTCTATCAGCAAACACAGTGAGGGCGTTCTGCTTAGGGTGAGGAGTTTGGTGAAGGCTAGATGAAGATAAATGATTGCCCAGAGAAGTGGTGGATGCCCCATCCCTGGATGTCTTCAAAGCCAGGCTGGATGAGGCTTTGAGCAACCTGGTCTAGTGGAAGGTGTCCCTGTCCATGGCAGGGAGGGTGGAACTAAATGGTCTTTAAAGTCCCTTCCAACCCATTCTATGATTCTATCATTTGCTTAAAAACAACTTGAACTCTAACAATAAAATTGCTGGTCTTCTCAGTTCTCCTGTCCCTGAGACATGGAAATAATAATGTCAGTAAATCTCACACAGATGCTGTCAGGAGTTGGTCATGGTGATCTCCAGCATATTCAGGTATTATACTGGTAGCAGTACAACAAATTCACAAGGAAATAGACAACGATATATTCAGAGGTGAATGATGTACAGTAAATATAGGGCTCCATAGTGAGTGGTGGAAACCACAAATTATCAACTACAGTATTCAAAGTATCTTTCCATCATAACTACTAAATAAGTAGATGCCCTATGAAAAAATAATTGAATTAGGATATTAAAAGAAACCCAACCAAACACAAAAACCAACCTTAGTAATTGTCAGATACTTGTGAAGTCCTGATTCATAAACCGTCCTCAAATGTCATCAAGAAAGTAAAATGAGCATTCACAAATTAGTAAGATAAGAATATGTTCTGAGGCTTCTATTTATCACTGTCAAATGCCTCTATAACCTACGTTTCACATGCTGTCTTGGGCACAAGGAACAGGCAAAGAAAAAATTTTCACTGCTTCCTGGCACAAGATCAGTGCATGTGTTACAATGCCTCATGCCATTGTATAAGGTTTTACAACTCTCCTTCATCTGCAGACAGACAGTGTTTTTTCAACACACCACTTAATCCACATTTGTATTTAGATCACAATAAAATATGTGGGGCCCTTTTAGAGTTAAATGGTGCTTTATCACTTCAGTATGTAAATTAGAGAAGTTTACTATTTTAGTTGCAGAAATGTGTATTACTGACAAAAGCAGGAGAACCTAATGTACTTTATATGTCCTCTTTTGACTGATTTCCCTTTAATTTGTAGCACATTTATTTACTCTATTTTGCATGCTTAGATGTGTCCTCACTTGACTTTTGGCTCAGACAAATAACTCCAGAAACGGAGGATATGCCTACTGAGATCTTTCTTGGCTGGGAAACTGGCTTCTCTTGTTCCTGCTGGAAAGTATTTACAATGGGGATGTTGTAGTATAGTGGCAAAGTTATTCCAGGACATGTTCACAAGTATAAATAGACATATGAATAAAGGTATGCTAAAGAATCAGAGAAGGCAATGAAATCAAAACCTACTCATAATAATTCTCAATCTAGGTTTTGAATTGCATTGTTAGGATTCCTACAGGGTAACTCATCACTAAAGGATGTTGATATTCCAGCCAGGAAATGGCCATCATCTATTTCTGTTCATGAAGTGATTTTTGTGAATACCTAATGATCTAAATACCTTGAAAAGTTATAGTGATATATAGTGACACAAATCAGAGTGCAGGAAAGAGAACCACTGCACTACACTATTCTTATGAAACCTAACATTTATGTAAAAATTCTTCTGAGTGCCCTTAATATAGACAGTATCACTGTGTCATGTATTTACTCTTGTGCTGCTGGCTGCAGTACTGGTGTTGACTGTGATAGTTCTGAACGCAGACTCAGGAAAAGCAGCATCTGCAAGATGTGCCTGTTCTGTGGAGCAGGGCCTAGAGGCATGGTCACAGAGGTGAGGAGCTGGGAAGAGCACTGATGCTTGTCTGCATCATTGGCCTGTTTATTCCTCACCTCAGGGCTGTTGTGAACTGTTCTGTGCCATCTTTGCTAAAGGAGATACAAATAGTTCTTTCAAGAGTGGAACCTGCAATCACTCACTGCTTGCTATCTTCAGGTATTTACATTGCTCAAGACAAAAATACATTTATGAAAAAAGATCTATACCAAAATCATGCAGAAAATGCTGATTCTTCAAAAAAGATTCCATTAAGTATATTAATAAAAATTAATAAAATTATTTCTCTTTATGAATTAATGTGTTTATAATCCACTGGCATCTAGTGTATGCAAGAATGTACAAATAAATATGTAATTCCTGCTCATATTATGGTTGATATCACCACTGTCATGTTTTGTCCAGAAGCAGACTCAAAGTCATGCTGACTTATTCCTCTTTCTGAGTTAACATGGACTCTCCCCATGCCTTTGGTGTATTAAATTCCTCTCATACACAGGCATACTTTTAGTGCCTCAGTGTGAGGCTTGACTCAAAATGAGGTGCTCCAGCCAGAGTCCTCCTTTAGATAACACTTTACCAGCTGGTGCTCATCTTGGGTCGCCCCTTCGTACCTCTATAGGTTGCATTTAGTGGACAGCAGGACAGACTGCTGATGGTTGTTGCTAAAATGCTAGCATGAAATCATGAGAAAGGAGATAAAACCACTGTTTACTTCCACGTTTATATTGTGGAATAAAGGGACAGGTATCGCCAGTCCCTCATGAAGTGTATTGTTATTTCTGTGCAATGAAAAATTCTGTGTATGGAGTGAGAACTCAGTATCAGTAATAAAGGTACTGTGCAGTACTGCAGGGAGAACTTGCCCTTTATGCAGGTATTCAACATTAAGAAACATTTGTTCTCAAGAACAAAAAGACCTGGTGGAAAGGCATATTTTCAACTGGCATATTTTCAGCTACTTCTGATGTATTAAACTGACCTTTAGAAATACACGTCTGGGCTGGCGCTAAAGCTAGCGTTTCTATTTTTTTAGAGTGTGTGTATATATGAAGAAAACAGTAAGCAGGGTTACCGAGCTATTGTTTGTGCCCAAGCAGGTGCCTGCAGCAGGTACAGGTGCCTGCAGCAGGTACACTCTGCATGCACACGGGTGAATGATGGCAGCTCCTCTGTTACACTCTCTTCCCGGATACAGAACAGAGTGTCGAGCTGTGCAATCAACAGCGGCAAGGTGTTTGAGGCAAGGAACACCGTGATCTTTCTTAAGGCAACTCTGGCATTTTAATGATCTAAAAGGTTATATTGAATTATAACAATATCTGTAGGCAGACCACTGAGGGGAGGACGGGCAGGAAGACTCTGAGGTTTTTATTCAAGATAAACATTCCAGATGATTTTTATTTTAAAGACCAGTGCAGCTGGGAAAATTCTAATAAGAATATGGAGTTTTGTTACCTGAAATAAAACTTTATATGCATATAGGACTTACAGCTTGTATCCGGTTGTCTTATAAGCATTTGTTATATTACAAACAAATCAACTTAGGGACATAGATCTTAAAGGTCCTATTTTTAGCACTTAGAATCAGGACCATCTTTCCAGAGGAACTCAGATCATGTTGATAAGCTGGAGTAATTAATTTTTTGAGGAAAGTTCAGCATATGAACTGGTTGATGTGTTGAAAATCCTCACTTGGGAAATCTTTGAAAAGCTTGAAAAATACTGTTTTGGAGCAGCTAGAAACTGAGACATAAGCTCATTTGAAGGTCTGACCCTGTGTAACTTGTCAAAGGAGAGAAATCCAGCTGTGTTTCCAAAACTTGTTTTACAATGTGAACAACAGAAAATTGTCAGATCCAAAGCCTTGATTCATCTTACTTGGTTTTAGCAGTGTGAATGAGATATTTAAATTAAAACTAATATTGTCATCAACTCTCTCTATAGGCAGTGGTGAGAAAGAGAGAGAGAGAGAGAGACACTTTAGAGTTATTAACTTCCCACAGGGAAAATCTACTCTCTGTAGGTATTTCTTTATCTAAATTTCAGTCCAATGCAGATACAGGATTCCTTCTCTCTACTTTCTTCTTCATTGGCTAAGTTCTCCTCTTTTATTCCACAGATGGACCTCTGACATTTTTGTACCATCAAATATGTGATGCAAAAGAAATGATCCTGTGTCTGAAGTACTGTAGATCTATTGACAAGAGGATCAGGTGTAATGTCTTGCTGCAGGAACAGGACTATTGCCAGAAAGTACGAATGAAGAAAGAGCACAAAGCCCCCACATACCTATTCGCCTGGTATCTCCTAAATACATATGTACAATGAATACCCAAGATTAGAACAAATATTCAGATGAGACCACCAAGTTTTCAGCCAAATTTAATTAAACGTTCAGCCATGAAGCCAAAAATTCTTTTGATCTTTTGAACTGTAGAGTTGTTTATAAATTTATTATCTGCAGTATAGCTAAGATTAGTACATTATTTTTTCTGTGCCATAAAAGAATAATTGCAGTTGTTGGAACTAGCAGTAGTTGGCAGGTATACAAAAATGTTGTTAGTTAGGAGATGTTTGAAGGTTGCTCAGGGTTACCTGTTTTCTCAGTTATGTGAAAGAGTGAGGAGAAAGAACCTCAACTGATGCAAAAAAACTCCTTTAATAAATTTGGTTAGATTGAGCAGTTAACAGGGAAGGATAAAAAAAAGAGATTAGTATAAGAAACAACACAAATATTGCATGTTTGGAATGGAGCAACACATGCATTCAGGATAAGTTTAGGTATAAATCTTTTGCAATGGTTACTATGTCTGTAACAACCACAAAGAAAAAAAAGAATCTCTGTGCTCTAATTTGGCAACCAAAGTCATTGTGAAATTTCCAGCTAATTCACAAGAAGAGCCAGGAAAAGGGTGCTGCTCTAATGACCGCCTGTCCCTTGCTTGATGTTCAGTTGTGGTTGAAAGATTTCAGAAAAAGGCTGTGTCTGGTTTTTTAAACTTGCTGAAGGAGGCCCTCTCATGATTTTGTGATCTGAGAACAGAAGCTGGAAAAAACAATGTATTCCAGATTCTGCAGAAGTATTAAGTAGTCAATGCTCCATCTGAAGAAAGGCGTAGTTAAATACTGAAACACAATGTTTACTTGCAAATTGTCTATCTTATATTGTGTTAATTTATCAAGCACTTGTAAAATGTAGAGAGAAAATTGTTTAATGTACTGTTAAAAAGGTAGTCATACACACAAAATCTTAATTTTTAGTATTCTCGTGCTTCTCTACTGTTGAGCTAATATGTTCCATATTGTTTTTTGAACAAACCTGAATTAATGGGAAGCCTGAAATGGTTAGGGAGAAATTACACTGAACGGACATTTCCCCATATCACTATATATGCTTATAAGAACACTCTCTATGACAAAAGGGAATGACAAAAAAAATGAGAGGATCTATGCTTATTCCTAAGGAAACATGAACTCTTTATGTATGTTTGTGAAGCTACTAATTCCTCCTACCTGGTATCTTACTTTTTAACTCTGTCCTTCTTTCGATTGCCAGGTGACTGTTTTCATCACTAGGAATAACAAAATGCTTTAGATGATGTAATACAATGCCAAACCACCTTATAGAAAGCCAGAGGTGCACTACTTAAGTGAAAATTCTGCCTTAAAATACTGTATTTTGACAGAATGACTAATCCAGGATAACACAACTTGTATTTAGAAGAATCATTTATCCAGAATAACACATATCAATACAAAACTTTTGGGATACAGTCCAACTCTACTAATCAAAAACGGAATATCCTTCCTGCATCGGTAATGGTGGTTATTCTGAAGTTATCGTATGGTTTCTAAAGCAATCATCAGGACCCTAAAATGAAAAAAAATTGCAGATAAAGGCTCTATATACATAGGCAGTGCAAAGAGGTAGAATTATACATTAGCTATGTTGGTACAGACAGGTGGAGACTAAAATGAACTGATGTTTCTCCAGCTCACTGTCTACCATTAAAGCGGATATGTTCAATGACAGAAGGGAATGTCAAAGAAAAGAGGATCTGTGAGTAGACAAAAAATATATCAAAGTGCCTGCTCGTCTAGTCGATCTATCTTCACAAAATCTAATATAAGAAGGGAAGCTTAAGTCAGCCCTAGGAGTATTCAGCCTGCCTCAGTGCAGGAGCTTTTGACATTTGCTTTGGGTCAGGATGTGTAAAGATCTGACACAGAAAAAATACTACACCAAAACCTAAAACTTGGCCTACTTGGTTTATACTCCTGGGAATTCCTGGGTGCTCCTGAAAGAACAGCCTTCTTGGCTCTTATCCATACCAAAGGGTTTTCCCCAGGACCTCTTTACAGTGACTCTCTGTCACAAGAATAGCACAAAATGACTGTAGCAGGTGATAAAATCATAGGATCATAGAATGGTTTGGGTTGGAAGGGACCTTAAATATAATCTAGTTCCAACCCCCCTGCCAAAAATCTTTCCTGCAATCTTCTCCCCATTGTGTTCCTAAATGATCATTAGGGAGCATGGCCCTTTCTATGGCTCCATAATTTCCCTGGCTCTTCTGAGGTGTTTGCAAGCTAGAAAATGTCCTTGCAAACTCTTTGCATACACACTTCTTTCCATCTACTCTCACCCCTTACTCATGTTCACATTTACAGTTGTTGTGGCCTCTGGAAGACTGCACAGGATAAGGTCCCATCTCCTGTAGTGTTGCTGATCAGCTATATGAAGGATAATTTTTCAACGGTCAAGATAATTTGTATGTTTCTGCTTTCAGTTGTCTGTCCAAAATCTGCAAAATACTGTATTCAAGAGACAAAAATGCATAATACAAAAAGCACAGCATAAAAAATGATGCTATTCCAGACATAAATGTTTTAGATTTGTACTAATACCTCCCAGAAAGGCAGAGAAATAAAAAAGGCCAAAAAATTTCAAGTAAATCCATATAATTCTGCCAGGAATAAAACTGACATTGTAAATATTAATTAATCAAAGGATTATGAATTAAAATATTCTATCCAAATTTTTCTTATTCTTCAGCTGTTCACAAATTAATATTTGCAAAATGCCTTGAAGAGGACAACCACTGTTTAAATACCACACGTTAGTCATCGTTATTGTTGAAGATAGTGTTGTTGACTTGATTAGAAGAGTCTTATGTGATGACTTTTTAAAATAAATTACTCTTGGAATGACGACTGTACAGTGCATGAAAGCAAGCTCAGAACACTAGGTCAAGACAGTGCTTTATATTCCTCTTAAAAACACACTGACTTTTAGATTTTTTTTTTACATGTGTCCTTTTCTGGTGAATTAAAACATCTGTCTGGGATTTCTAAGAATCTGGACAACAAATGGAAATGAGTTGCAACATTCCTATCGTTTAGTTGCACTTTTTATTAATTGCAGATCAGAGTACAATCCAATATCCAGGTGTTGTGAGTATTTAAGGAGAGGACCCCAACCAATCCATATGTGTGAGAGCAGGTCTATGCCATTTCAGGCAACATGGAGCCAGGAGTCCCCAGACAGCTCCAGAGGCACTCATCCCTCCAAACCACAGTGCTCAGCACTCTGAGCTGGGGTCCTGAAAACGAGAAGGTGGGGTTAGCCCACGGCTATGCCCTAGCAAATAAGCCGTTTTGTGGCTGACATATCCATGCTATTCTCATTTTCAGCATGAACCCTATTGTTGCCAAGTCAAAGATCTTTGCAAAAAGCTCCATTATTTAATGTAGATTTTCCATAAGTGCTTAGGGATAGCACCCATCTGATATTTTTATTTGGCTCAACATAAAAATGGGAGAATGTTTTAAAAGCCAGGTACAGATCTGAACATGGACTTCTTCATGGGAGAATAAGATACACACTGGGGATTAATTCAAGACCTTCTTGGTTTCTGACAATCAGTGACTTCATTCTTTAGGCTCTTAGGTGTTTTTCCTTGATCATTCTTCTACCTGAATAGTATTTTTATTTATCATTATATTTACCAATAGAAATATCTCTATGTATAAATATATAAATATTTTTTATGGAAGACATGATTTAAAGTGGAGTTGCACTAAGCTATTTGCAGTGTCCATGAAAGAATCTTGAAATAGTGATTGAGTACATATGACAGATACACCCTTCAAGCAAAATTTTAAAGTCAGAAATCATGTTTTGAAAATAAACTACTTCTTAAATTCAGAGAAAAAATATTAGACCAAGCAATAAATAATTCTTATTAAGTACATACTTATCCATTAAAAAAGAGCTTTTATACAGTTTCTTCCATTCTTTTAGGTCAGATTATTTTATAATCAGATGATAATTATTAGGATACGCTTTCTTCTCATATTAATTGGTTTTTTCCCTTAATTTTTTTCTTCAGTAACTTTTTGGACACATTCCCTAGTATGCAATTTAGTCATCTAATTCCTGTAATTCGCTAAGATGCAGAGAATCCAGAGTTTTATTTTGAAGTTTATAGTTTTATAAATATCTATTTTTTTAATTCTGTGACATAGACACTTGATCTTTTCAAGATATTCCCAAGACTTAGTTTGACCTTAATTTATATTATGTAAACAGGCTCAATCTTTGCTTTCAATTACAAAACTTCAAGTCCTGAAAAATATCCAAGCAAAGTTTGGTTTCAGGGGAGTTTTTAATCCAGTAGAAGAAGATAAAAGTTACAAAGAATATTGGGCCCATTGACGTAATGAAAGCATTTACTTTTCTGTGTCTGCCACATATCATAAGCATCTTTAATAAGTACACCTGCTTAGTTAAATACTTTATAGTTCCCCAGAATAAAGCTGACGTTCTTAAGAAGGAAAACTGTACTGTTTTCATGTTGGCAGTAGTATCAGTCTGTTACCAGTCTCATAACTTCCTGAAGTTCATTAGAAGTTCAAACAACATATTTGTAAAGGAATCCCATGCCACAAAGACTTGATTCAAAGAATGAAGTCTGTAAATGGTCCTGAAAATAGCATGCAGTGCCTAATTGTTTCATCCCAAATTAGGTAACAACTTTGCTGTGAGATAAAAGAGATTCTGCAATACTAGTTCAGCTAAAATATATGATCTTTGCTCCACACAGGGGTGACAGATAATTAGATGCAATACCTACTATAATCATACTTTAGAATTGAGAAATCACAATTGCAAAATGGTACTTAACAAAGCCTAATGGTCATTAACTATTTATTACTCGCAATACTCTTGTGAGAGAAGATAAACATGTTTTCCATTTCCATAAATTGTGAAATTAGGGTGTGCCATTTACTTTCCATTGCTTAATAAAAAAGTTGATGTTGATAATATTACAGAATATTACAGTGTGACCAGAACTAACATTTCTGCGCTTTAATGTACTATTCAATTTCACTTTTGCAAACTCTGTAATGACTTTAGGTGCCATTCATGCTGTTAACCCACACACAAACCAACCACAATATTTTTTCAAACTGTGGTCGACAGACTGTCTTTGTTTTGCAACGTTTAAGCAAGCAAGCAAAACTCACAGCTTTCCAGGATCTTTCCACAACTGTCTATTCATTTGTTTTCCGTTTTCACTTGCTATCAACAACATCATTGTTCAGTGGAGTAGACTAGAGATGGGGTGGTAGCTAATTCCTGAAACAGCATTTTCATCACACTTGATGCAAACACACACAAATTTCTGATCCCATACAGTTGAAGGTTTAATGTTCAACAGTCATCTAATTCTAGTTTAGATCACTCAATAAAACATAATCTTTTTTTTTCCCGCCCCCACTGTATTTACTACAGTCAAGAAGGGATGAGATAAAACATCCTTGTAGAAAAGCTTTGGCTGAATTTGTACTGTTTCATGTATGAGAAAAATGTATCTGGAAGTAACAGAGAGCTAATTTTAAAATAATTTTTACATGATAGGAAGGAGAAATCTACAATAAACATAATGACATGAAAAGACAGAAGTGAATTTAATTTACTACACAGACATTTCCAAGATGAAAATCATGTTTTTTTCATTGTACCTTAAGCCAGTTTCTGAGATGCACTTAAGAAAGGACTGGTCTCAGTTGAAAAGCTAGGAACGTTCTCATACAGCAAGTCTCACATGCACCTGATATGTTTATATATATCTGTATATAAATCATTTGGGCAGACTTCATTACATTCCAACTGCAGACCCAAATTATTGCCAATAAAACATTACACTAGACAACTAAATGGGTGGCAAATGCCACCTTTATTACAAAAAGACACTTTAGAATACTTTAAAGCATTAGCATTTTTATTGAGACTTCCTGGTGTAGCTTTTTGTCTATAAAAACAATTTCCCTAGATACCATCAGACATATAATCAAATACAATGAAAACAAAACCAAAAAAATAAAAATTAGTTTCTTGAATTGTAAAATTTCATGGGTTTAAAATCTGGTATAGCAGGGACATTCCAAGGCTAGGGGTGAATATAAATTCCCACCAGGAACTTGGAAATCTCTTCTTTCCCAGAAAGGGAATCTCTCCTGGCAGAGAAAGAGATGGGGCATGTTTTACCCTTGTATTGCTCAAGGACAGTGTATCACTAATACATGATTTGGGTCTGTTGCAACTTAAAGGAGCAAGGGGAATACATTTTTTCTCAAGACATTTTAAAATATAAATGTCCAATTAGGAATTTGGGAAGTTATTTACAGCCACATAAAAGATTAATAAAGGAGGTGTGCAGATGTAATAAGTGATGGCTAAAATAAACAGTATATCTAGCACAATACCAAGATTTATTATATTTATATCGTCAACATAAAATTGTGTAAAAGTGTGACTACAGGCGTTTCTGTTATTGGTCTGATTTTTATTAGATGAGAAACATCTTAATTTTTTATATAAATCCACATTCCAAGCTGTTGGGTTGTTTTAATATTAGGAAGCACAGGCACTAATATATTAATAGAAAAGCAAGGTGAAAAGATCAGTGTAGGAGAATTCAGAGACAACAAAATATTATTTTCTGCATCTCTTTTCCCCATTTTGCATGTAATGAGTGCAATGGATGGATGGGTCATTACTCTGGAAGCTAGGACCACATTTCTCATCTTGAATCTATTTTAAGTTTGGCCTTGGGCAAACCAACATCTCTGTACTTCAGTATATTTAACAGTAGAACAGAGACAATAAAGCTGTATATACACTGTAAACCCCTGAGAGCTAGATTACAGCATCCTACAGAAATACTTATGGAAGGGATTAAAAATCTCTGCAATGTTCTCCAAAGCTATCTGTCTTACCGCTCCCCTATAGACGCAGCCCCCACATTTCTCAAGTTTAGACCCTTGCATATTCTAAGAAGTCACCAGGGTAGTTTTTGTCCCTCACTTGGCACTGTATACTCATTCAGTTAGCTCGATTGGTAAAGGTAATTTAGCAAAGCACTTAAACATATCCTATGTGTAGCCAGAGGCTATAAAATGGTACAATAGCTTTTCCTTTGCTCCCCTGGGGAAGAAACAAGGCAGTCTGACCCTGGTCCTCCCATTTTGTCACTAAATGTCTACAGAGCTGCATTACAGAGCGATCTCTTATGTCAGGTCAGGTGGAGATAATATAATTGAAGCAGCATGTCCACATTCACATGCATATACATCTCCGATAAATGTTTTGAAACATGGGTGTCCCCTAACACTGGGTAATCCTGTGAAAATCCAGCACTGTACACAGGACACACCATATCCTCTGATTCAGGAACACTTTGGAAACTGACTCATAGAGAAAAATATGCCAAATATGTCCTTAACTGTCCTCATCTATGTACCATGTTATTCTGAACGTGGTGGAGTCCTGTGTTATTCTTGGGCTTTCCCAGGCATGCAAGGACTGAGATGTAAGGCCTGGAGCCTATAAATACATGCTTTCATACCTTATCAGTGCTTCTTCTATTTACATGGAAAAAATGAAGAAAAAAGGCTGTTATTCTCAGGCAGCCAGAGTACTTGGGCAGGAGCATTGTTGTGGAATTGTATCAATCTTATTCTTTCTTTCTTTACATTTTTAAGTTCAGTGCAGGCTTTCACCAATAGTGTAGGCTTTGTGATAACAGCTCTGGTTCAGGAGGGGAAAAATGTCGTATTGGGAAAATGTGTAGACAGATCCGTCAGATAACAAATAACTGAGTAGAAAGTGAATTGAGAGTGACAGCAGCAGCTCACTGGAGATAACAAGCAAACAAGACAGGAAGCCAGTGAGACATGACAAAGAGAGTAAATGAAATTAATCTTCTTCCTCCTGACAAAAAATTTTAGGCCAGCCACAGCCACCCAGCTTTGCATTACCCACAGTTATATTCTGGCTAAGTATATTTCCAAATTAACGGGAACTTGCTGTAGGCTTTGATTGAATGGATTTGTGATACACAGGAATAAAATGTAATTTTTTTTAGATGGGCTTGTAGATGTATTTTCTATAAAGCATTAAGCTCATGTCATACAGAGTATTTTACTAACAGATGTCGTTGACATCAGAAATAAAAAGCAATTGTTGAAAAGTCATGGAGCAGTCACAGAGTGTCAAAGCAAGAACAACAGTGTGCAGTTTTGAATGGCAGAGATTTCCTTTCTCTTCCATTAAAGATCTTTGATTTAAGTCTCTTGGCTTAATGTGAGATAAGCATCCGAGCTATAACTGCATTGCATTTCCCTCAAGAGATTTCTGTAAGTGGTCACTTTTGCAGAGTGGTAAGCAAACACAAATCAGAACTAAATGTCTGTTTTAAGTAAGGCATGATCTTCCATTTCTTTACACTGCCGTGATCACAACTGATAGAGAATCAGAAAGACACGTAGCACGGGATAGAAAGGTTTAACTCTAAATTAGACATGCTCTGATTGAATCTAGGCTATGAATAACTGGAAACCATCCCACTAGCTCTGACAGGAATGATTGTTTTTATTGGTATTCTTCCTCTGCCGAGTTTGCCTGATATTTCCCTATCAGTCATTCATGACATGAAGAGATAATGTAAAGAATGCAGTACTTACTACTATTATGCATACTGTATGCATATCTTTAGAAATTAATATGTTGAATTTTGAAGAGAAATATTTCAAAATGAGATCTGCCTGACATATCAAGCTCATTTTTCTCTTTATATGTGGAGCTAAATGCTGAGACAGTTATGTATATCTGAATAGTCTTAACTGTATTGACCAATGCAACTTAATCCAAATGAGAATCTGGCACCATTCTATCTGGTCAGCACAGCCATCTCTAAGTAGTTAGTAATCTAATGAAGAAAGAGTCTTGTATGCCAGCTTTGAACTCCCAGTTACTTTCCACATTTACTTGCTTTTGGAAAGCAGTTTATTTCATTTCACTTTGTTTTATTAATTCTTTCACTAACTTATAGTTATTAACCACTGGTTTCTTCACACCAGAAAATGGCCATCTGTTGGAACTGTGCTTTTTAAAGTGCTGTTGCTTTCACATAAAAGAGTATGTAAAAATTAGCTATTTAGTATATGAGGGATACAGAGGTCTGATGTTTCACCAAACACCCTCCTTGTGCATGCTCATGTGTGGAAATAGACATGCACTTGCATTGGAAAAATTAAAAACCATTTATTGGGGATATCAATGGATGCCTTTACAAAAAGGTTAGACAAACATCTGCCAGGATTGCCTTAGGTACAAGCAGATCAAGGCTTGGGTCAGGCAGATGGTCTAAATTACCTAAGTACCTTCTTATCCTTATTTTATGATTCTGCAAACCACAGGAGCATTGTGGAAGCACAGGTTTCATATCATAGGACAGCATCATCTTCCCTCACTTGGATGACTACACACGAATTATTTCATTAATTCACTCAGTGATGGACCTGTAGCCGGAAATACATTGCCTGCAAATTCCACAAAAACCTAGGAAAACTCTGAGACAAACTGAAAAAGAGGTGTTTTAAAAACAATCACTTTCTAGATAGCAACAGACAGAGGATAACAATATTCTAAGTGATGTCTTCTCTTATCCTGTGAACGTCTGTTCCAGCTGGAAAGTAAAACATAAAGCATCCAACAACACAATCCCCAGTCTAACTAAGAAATCTAAAACATATGTTGGGGATCTCAGGTCAGGTTCAGAGCTAGCACACCTACTCACATCATGTGTGTAATTGGCCAACCCCTTGTCCAAACTGTAAGACATGTGTTGCAGCCAAAGCATTGGAGAGAGTAATGATTATGTGTAATAGATGTTACATAGGTTACACAAGGATTTGAGGAATTCATCTTTTTAGACAAGATGTGAGAAAATAGGAAGAAAATGCCAGATGTTTATTTTTTTTCTCTTTTTGGTAAATGCATACATAACAATTTCACAAGAACAGCATGTTTTAAACCAGACACAGTAAATTATTTTTTTCTAATTTAGGACAAAATCTTCTTTTTCTCTTAACACCAGATATCTGAAATGACTGTAAAGAAGTAATGCCTTTTTACACCAGCTGAAAAAGAGTGCTGTGTATCTCATTTATTCAACGGATTTTTCAGCAAAGATTTCACATTTGAGGCTAGGACAGTCCTTTAGTCCTACTTACTGTCAAAATGGGGTAAAAAAGGTTGAAATAGTCTAGAAATGATCTATGAAAATAAGAATGGAATATTTTAAATAAATAGAAAAGTCTTTAAAAATGTGCAGAACATCTTACGTAGTTATAGACCTTAACCAGCATACAGGTGCAATGAGAAACTCTCTGGCCTAGATGAGTGTGAGACCTATTTTTTATTCCAGGTTCAAGCAATTCTGAATGTTGGATGAGAATGTTGTAAGTCAATAATTGCACAATAATATATTATAGTAACGCAATATAAAAATATGTTTGGTTTAGTTTATGGGTTCAATCTGCATATAAATGTGTCTAACATTGCCTTCACATTTCTTATGTTATATGTGGGTTGAATTCACTTGAAGGCCCTGTCTGAGAGGGGCAAAAGGGAAATGAGGCGATACCTCTGCTTTCTTGCCTCACAGCCTTACTCCAGAGCCTGCACAACCCTGGTAAGCCAGTTGCACTTTGCATTTGCATTGACAATCTCTTGCAGGGTTTCTGCTTAGCTCTTTTGTGTAATGGTTCAGTCTCAAGAACAGAGTATTGTAAACTATGACTATTTCATGGTATAAATAAGTATAGCTCCATCCAATTCAATGTTCAGTGATTACAAGAGAATTACACCAAGCTGTTCTTCTTTCAGTTAGTCATGCCTTGCACCACATTTATGTGATTAGCACAGAAATGCATACTTTTACTATGCACACATCAGGTATGGATATATCCTAATTATGATCATGAAATGATAGAGTTTTTGATGTGCACTTGTAGATATGGTGCTTAGGGACATGGTTTAGTGGTGGTCTTGGCAGTGTTAGGTTAATGGTTGGAACTGGTGATCTTAAAGGTCTTTTCCAACCTAAAATATTCTATGACTCTAATACAAGATGTGGTCAGGAAGGAGGTACCTACCAGGTGAATAGAAGTGCAAACATATCAGTAGAGGGATTTGAAGCTCCTTTAAGCACTCCCATATTTTTGCCCAGGACTATCTGTGTTGGTCAGACTTTGCAAGTTTGACAGTTAATTTCAGCCCACTTACAGAGAGACTTTGCCAAATCTTATCTGAATTAAGCATAAGAATTCATTTGCAAAAATTGAGCTGGAAATGTTGTCCTGTATCTCCATGTATCATATGATTTTATTTTCAGTCCAGACCATAGACATTTGCACCAGTAACTGAATAAAAAAAGGAGAGGAAGAGGGAGGGAAAAGATTCAAAACTTAGTCTTCCTCTCTAAAATCTTCTACATAATATTAGTTCAATCTTTGGTTAAAGGTTCAAAAAATCTGTTATTTTTTATCAGTATCCTGAGGTCTATCAGCATTCTTAGGTCTGTAAAATAATAGGAGGAAAAGTTTAATCTTGTAGTAGTAACTTCTATAGCATTACACTTGAATTATTTGATAAATGAAGACTATTGTCTTTATTGTACCTCTCACCTGAGGAAAAATATCTGTAAGGAAGCTTGATGATCCATGTGAGCAAAGTCTTCAGGAAGTATCTCAAACACATTTCATTCCACTCAATGTTCAATTATTTTATACTTCTAAGTTATTTGAAAGCCAGGTAGCCAGAGAGCTTTCATTAGCTTTGCAAGAAGGTTTTTGTATTGTATATTCTAGTGAATTTATATAAGATATTGAATCCTTACCATATTCCCTTGATAACATAATACTAATGAAGTACAGAGGTAAACATCCAGCATTGGCTTTCCTCGGGTGTAGTATATGCCTCACCAACACAAATAGCTCTGAAAATCCATGAAAATCTGTAGGTGTAAAAGGCCTTTCACGTGGAGATTTCAATGCTGCTTGCGTCAGGCAGGAGTCCATAGGGAGCTATTTGATGAGTCTAAAATACCCATGTTGGTTGTACTGTGTCTTCCAGTCCTGACTTCTCTTCCAGTAAAAGGTAAATGATGTCTTATCAGCACTGAGAAGGCCAAATAGCCCTGTCTTGGTGTGGAGGTCTCTGCAACCAGTGAAACTTCCTCAGCTGTGGTGTCAGTTGGATCCCCCATCCGCAGGCACAGACAAGATAAGAGCTTTCGATGACAGACTAGAGCTCACCTTCTGCTAGTGCATTGCTTGCAAAAATTGCTTCTATTGAAAATCCGAACGCCATCCTAGCCTGCCAGATTACATCCCTGTGAGGGAAAAAAGGGACTTTGACTCAAGAATGTGGTTACTACTTACATGCAGGGGTCCTGCTCCCTGCTGTTGTTTCTGCTGGGATAAACGGCTGCCTTCTTGGCAGCCAGGTTAACTTTGACAGGCTGTGTCCATGGGGGAAGCCTTGCTTACAGAAACTCCTGCCCAGGACTACCTGTCACAGCCATGGAGGGGCCAGGGCAGCCTTGGCCCCTCTCTTGGTAGCCACATCTAGCCACAGTGAGCCCATAGAGAGAGTGCGGAAATATATTTCTGTACTTGGGATAACAAAGGCAGCTACAGATGAGTTAAATAAGCTGTGAGCAGAGCCCAGATATAAATTCTTTTCCAATTCTAAACAACTTACGTGCCAAGTATTCTAGCTTGACCACCCCATAGCTGTCTGAAGCAAATGGAACTAATTTTTCTCTTCCTTCTTTCTGTTTTTTTCAAACAACAGATGGCAAAGCTGTTCATAGACTCCGTTTAGACTAATGTATGCTGTATTGTAAATACTAATGAACTGAACCTTCAGTCCAACCATTCCTCAGCCCTCAAATATTTTTATGCAACATATGATAAAGTGTTTCTCAGAAAAAGTTCATGTGTTTCTCTTCTTATATTGTCTAATTGTTGGGATTTATTGTGTCAGGTGGATGAACAGCCTGCCAAACTCCAGGAAGCCAAAGAGCATGAGGCCTTGTGAGCTTTTGCTATTCCTGCTTTATTGCTGAGAAATATCTGTGCTAGAAAGTGCAGATTGTGATATTGCCTTAAGGGTCTAGTGTATCAACAATAATGTACTATAGTTTTCAAGTCTGACTTAATATGCTTTCGTGATTTATTACTTTGAAGTGTGGTGACATAACATGACACCTGTGTATATAAAATGACAAGTTGGTTTTCTACATTTTCTGGTTCGTGTGCCTTTGGAACTTGAGCACGGCAAGCTCATCCTGTTTTTTCTTGACTTTTCTTTATTATCATACAAAATGGCGAGATACTAACTCCTGAGGAAAATTACATGTCTGCATGATGAACATTATATTATATACTTACATTTCAACAACTTTATTGGAGTAGTACAATGCTACAAGCTGCAAATATATTTATTCTTTTGAAATAGCAAAGGTGTTTTCCAAAACCAGTGAGATTTTACAGTAGAAAATGAACACCATGACTTGAAGATATGTCTAAAGGATTTTCTATTTATAGTCCCTTGGACTACATTTAATTCTCTTCAGATTTCCACTCCTTTATCACAAAAAATGATAAAAATAAAGCTTAGTTCTATCTAAAGATAACCAGTCAAAGAAAGATCAAATAACTTGTGTTTGATAAGACTCAGATTACAATTAGTTTATGACATCTGTCATACTGGGAGAGAGGAGGAATAGATCCTGCAGAGCCCTTAACTTTTGCTGTATCTTGTGAGAAAACTATATTTATGCTACACTAGAATGATAATAATTTGTTTCACTCTTCCTTACGTAAACCAACCTGCAAAGAAAAAGATGTAAAAAATGTTCATATGCCACTCACTGATTTTATTTTCAAATCACAATATAAATTATCATGAGTCCTTGTCTTTTCTTGACGAATTCTAGTGTGGGCTTTTATTTATATGACTTGCAGATGTATTGCAGCTTGTGATAGACACATTGATCAAGTCTAAATTGTGATCAAGTCTAAATTCTAATTTATTTTTGCATAAGAAATACAGTGTTCTGGACTTCCCATGATGCAGAGTACAGACAATGCTTGTCCAAGTGTCCCTCTAGCTCCTATATCCAGATCTCTTCCCATAAAGATCAACACATTGCTGAGAGTAGGAAAAAGATGGAATCCCAAAGTCTTGCCCCACTGTGAGATCAGGAGAAAGCTGACTTTGAAGTGGGATGTGGGAAGTGCTCCTTTGTCCCGCAGTTAAAATCTATCTAGGTTAATATATTGCTTTATGGTAGTGCTTTGAGCTCAGTAACGTGCATGAAATCCTCACAATCTGTGTTCAATTTCATGTCAGTCTTTGCTCATGTCATTTTATGATATTATCAAATGTACATAATTTAACACAAAGAATAAAAAAAAGAAATTACAAAAAAGTGAATATACTAATGAAGTATAATATTGTTGGTCTATTTATGAACTTTGCCCTACATATGTCCTAGCTGCAGTAAAATGCTACTCACACATTGATTTTACAAATACATGAAAAATTATTTTGTAACCATTGAGGCTGTTCACTCTTTCGTATGAGGAAGTATGTGGAACTGGGTGGAATTTCTGTCGGAATTTCCTTTCAGAAGCTCTTGGGATGTTTTCCGTGTGGTGAAGATTTCTCCTATGCATCCAGTGAGAGAGGGATGTTATGCATAATTTCTTCCAAAACCACAGAGATATTTAGGAAGACCTCCACATCATCATCCTATCACAATCTGCATTTATCAAAACTGATATTAATATAGTTTCATATTCTTAGATAAATGTGATCTTCAAACTACACTGACAAAAGTCTTATATTACCTTGCATTCTTTCTATATTTTAAGAACAAGTAGTGCAAGACACTTCTCCATTGGGAAATGATCAAGAGAAGAGGACAAATGTATTTTGATCCAGTCAGTCCTCACTTCTGAGGTCCAACATGTTTACTTAAGACATGAATGCCTGGAGCAAGTCTCTCACTTTCTCAAAAGCCGAGTGATTCTCATAGCTTTCCTGCCAAATGTGTTCTTCAGTATTTTTTTTTTAATTTTTTTTTTTTTTTTCACCCGAAGGGGTACATGCTACTTGAACCAATCCAGCATGTGATTTTGGGGTAATAATATTTTGGGATGTAAAAAATAAGGTAATTTTATATAGTTTATTTCAGTTATTTGAAATAATAATTTGCTTTCAAATGTACTTAAAAATATTCTTAAAAATAAAGCAATTAGAAAAAACATTTATTCACTCATTTATCCATTTTAATTCATTGAAACCTAAACAAAGAGAGGCTCCAAATATTTTCTTATTCCAAACTAAAAAGTTTTGGTGGACCAAAAACCAGTGATTTCAAATGACTATATCCAGAAGCTCATAGAGAGAAAATATTCAGTCCCAGAATTAATAATTCTGAATGTGATAGGAAAATACACTTTCTTTGCTATGAGATTACTCCTTTAGAATGGATTTGGCTGGGTTGACTGCCTTTGGAAAGTCTCTTTGTAATGTTACTACCTCCATGGACCTGTTCTATTCATTATCATCTTATCCTTTTTCAGAATTATAAGACACTAAGAAGTAAAGTAAAAGAAGCAGACTACAAACAATATTGTCTGGAGCTTTTCAGATGCTAGTTTTATTTTTCCATATCTCTAGAAATCTGTAGATCTTGTGGTTCATATATAAAATGGGGAACAGCTTCCTCTTCCCAGTACTACCAACACAGATGTTCTTGTGGTATTCCCAGTTGAATGTTTCAGGGACATGTGGCAAGAAAGTGGGAGCAAAAATAAACATTGAAATGAATGGAGGATGATCAGTGTGCAGAAGTGGGTACATTTTACTAACCAACACTAAAATACTTCGAAGAACTAGAGCAACAAACAAACTCGAAATTTTTAATTTGTGACGAGAAACACACAAGTTAAAGTTGGTTTAACAGTTTACCTAAAGATATCAAGCAAGCCAGAGAATTTCACAGTAGACCATCCGTGTTTTCTACTTTTTTTTAATTTTGCATTTGAATTCAGTCAGAAGTTCTCTGTTCACCCATGCTGGCTGGTGGCAAGGTAGACAAGAAGCTTGATTAAGCAGTGTGCCCTTCTTGCAAAGAAAGTGGCCAGCTGCATATTGGCCTGCATTAACAGAAGCATAGCCAGCAGGTCCAGAGAAGTAGCTATTCTGCAGCATGTGACACGGGTAAAACCACATCCAGATTAGTGGGCTTTGTTTGGGATCCCCCAGTGTAAGACATGAAGACGGACATACTGGAATGAGTATAGTGAAAAGCCACCAAGATGGCCAGGAACACATGACATACAGGTTCAGATAACTGGGTTTGTAAGGGAGAAGTGATAGCACAGGAAACAATCAGCACAGATTTGAATGTGGCAAATGCTGGTTAGGTGTTATAAGGCTAAAAGATTTCAACCATGAGGATTGTCAATCACTGGAGAAAGTTGCTCCACCCATGGAGATATTTAAAATTTGATTGAACAAGGCTCTGAGCAACCCCCTTCAACTAGACCTGCTTTTAACAAGAGGTTGCACTAAGTGACCTTCAGAGGGCTCCTCCAATTGAAATTATTCTATTGTTGTATGACTTTATAGCAGACATAGATGGAGGCTAAAAGCAATTTACCCTCAACATTTCTTCTAAGGTGGCACAAAAACTTCAGGTTTTACACACATTTTGGTGCACATTCTGAACCAAATTACAAGCTCGAAGTATTCCTCCTGCCTTTCTCCCCCTCTTCTGTCTGTGGGCAGGAGGCTGGGTTTTCACTGAACTTAATTCTCGCCTCACATTGTAGTAAACAGAAATGTGCTTAACATACTTTCTCTATCCTAAATGGCTGAATGCCCAACCTAGAGTTGTAACTTCAAATTCACATACCATGTTAATAGCTGATAAAAGGACATTGACAGATACTGATTTCTATGGAGTTTTGCCAATTTACAGAGCTGTCTGTACTTCATGTTTCTTCTTTCATCTACTTTATTTTATTTTCCAAGAGTGGTATTGTCTAAAATTACTCTATTTAAATCAATGTTTTCTAATACAGAGGACAAACTGTTTTATGAACCCAGATATTTCCTTCCCCCCAC